>NW_022103906.1:101321954-101326161 GCF_000313985.2 Echinops telfairi | reverse complement strand
GTGCAATTTTTTCAATTTTTACAAAAATAAACATGAGAAAACATTAATCAGTTATACAACTTCTACATGTATAAATCAGTGTCACTGATGATACTCTTTATGTTTTATGACCATTATTGTATCTCTCTCAACATTATTCACCACCATTAAAATGAACTCAATGACCCCTAAGCAAAAACCTTTCCTCCTTCATCCATGATATCAATGGGTTGTTTGGTTTCTTGATATTAAATTCACATATCATACTCTTCCACAGTTAAACTGCTACTAAAAAGAGCTGTAGATAAATCATCACAGTCAGCTCTAATGCTCCCCTTACATCCACTGATCACTCCCCAATTCCCTTCTGCTTCCCTCTTCCCCCATTCCCAATAAACCATTGCATTAATTATTTTCTTCATGAATCCACTCCTGTTTTTCCTAAACTAGGAGACCTAACAGAAACAATAAAAACAAAAACAAAATGAAGCAGAAAGAAGAAAACAACAGTAATATAAAGATAAAAAGAATGAGTAATAAAGAAAAGTCCACCACCAATATTTGAAAAGCCAGAGAAGAAAATATCTCTTTTGGAACAATCAAGAAATATTTGCGCATAGAGAAAATTCAGGTTGTGTCAAGAGAGAGGTCAACTGACCCAGTCTCATATCATACCATGGTTTGATTCACCATAACGAAGTTTACAACAATCTATGTCTGAAAGTAAAGCTGTTTGAGTCCCTCACCTGTGATTAGAGGGGATCTGCCGGAGGCACAAGGCTACCAGACACTGGACAGATGAATTTTGGGTTCCCACCATCCTTCATAACCTTCTGCCAATTGAATATTTACAATACAATTTAACTATGATACTTTTCCCTTCATCATGTTTGGATTTTGTTATTGACATCTTTGGATCACACAGGTTGGTGTGCTTCTTCCATGCAGACTTAGTTGACTTCTCACTTAGATAGCCACTTGTTTGAATACAAACCTTTAAGACCCTAGACACTATTCCAATTGATAGCCGGGCACCATCTGTTTTCTTCACCACACTTGCTGTAGCACCGTGATCTTCAATGATCTCTTCATGAGGGTGAGTATCGAGCAGGGCCATGTTATAAGAACTAATTGTTCTTGGATTGGGGCTAGACTTATGTAGGAGCCCAGAATCCATCTGCTTGTTCCAAGTTATGAATGACTTTGGTTTACTTTGGCAGCCATATTTTGACAAAAACTATCAACAAAACCAGAACCAACAAGATCAGCAACAACAATCAGAAAAACAAACAAAGAAAACCGCAAACCCCAAACCAAAAGAAATAAACAGAAAACATTTCCAATCATCCCCTTAGGGTATAAGGCGATTGCACTGATAACATTAATAATTTATCCAATGACATAGAATTTAAGGTACTGTTGATATGAGGAGTTTGTGTAAATATTATCCAACTTCAAGCTGCTATCCTTGAGTTGTTGCTTTGCACAGATTGATTTCTTAATTGATTGAGCTCCGTTTACACTGAGCATGGGGATTGGTGCCAGGGGAAAGTTCCTGCATCATCTCTCACAAAGGCAGAGCCTTGTAAGCCCCAAACCTACCCTTTGCATGCAAGGGGAACACTGAGGCACCACATATGTGGTGGTTCTGGGTCTCCTTTCACTGAACACCCACTAAGCCAGAGGTCCCACCCAAAGTCCAATGACTGCCATTTCCACAGTCTTGGGATGGTCATCCCTCACAGCCACTCCCATCAGGGTATTTCAGTCCTAAGTCCAAGGGTCTACATCGTTTTGAGGTAGGGCCCAGTTTCTTCAGTCAAGCTTCCACACCAAATTCTTCTTGGAGGATGCCACATTCCCAGAAAGGCCAGCATCTGAAGTCATCATAGAGCTCAGTCCGTGGCGTGGGCCACTGAGAGTTGGGTATAAACATATGAAGGTCTATCCGGGACCATAGAGCTGGGTTTATCCTCCCCTCAGGTTCACTATGATTAGTGTTTAGGACCCTTCGATGTGAGGTTGCTCCTCCTCGTTCACCCACCACACCCACCAACAGAAACAGCAGTGCTCGTCGCCTCTGCTCTCAGCATGACTTTACAGTGAGGTTCTCCTCTCATTCCTGTGGAGGGCCTGTTGATCCGCACAGCCGTGTCTCCATGTTGTACAGAATCAAGTGGGTGGTCTTTTCCCTTCCCCCCCTTCTTGTAGAAGTGAACCCAGTCAAGGTGAGGCCTCCTCCCTTGATGTAATTCTTTTGAAGTGCATCTAAGTGGGGTGATATATGATTTGTGCCCTGTAGGCAGATGCTCCACCCCTTTGTTTGGGAATTGGTCCCTAAGATTTAACATTACATCCTTGCTCTCCTACACTTGAAAGAGGTCATGTGCTGAAGATAGTGCTTTGATCCATGAACTGTCTCCATGTTTCTGGACGCATTATAATATTCTTCTTGATTCTGAAACATTGTATCTTTCTGGGAGGAAGAGATTGGGAAATGCATGTAGGAAATAGGGGAAAATGCAAAGTATATAAACATGCTTCACGTCCTATCATGGTAATATGGGAGTGGGAGAGATTGGTGGAATATTGTCCATGTGACTGGAATTTAGAACTTGATATTGCAAATGTTGAACCACTCATGGATCACACACACAAAAAGAAATAGACAGAACTTAGTGCATTTTAAAGAGGGGGAAAAAAGAGGTTGATGAGAAGAAGCCATGGTACTCAAAACAGCCTGGTGCTGGTACAATGAGAGAAATGAAGACCAATGGATTAGAATGGAAAACCCACAAGCTAAACCAAGTGCCTACAGATGCCTCATTTCAATACAGGGCTAAAACTCATTCCATGGGGGAAGAGATAGCTTTCTCAACCAATGTGCTGGTAAAACTGAATCTTCTTTGGCAAAACATTGAAACAAGACCCACACCTCACACCAGCTAAAAAGAAAACAAGCTCAAAATGGATCAAAGACCTAAAAATAAGCCACACAACCATAAAGACCATCAACAAAAAAATAGGGACAAACTTAAGGGTCCTAATACAAGACATAAACACACTACTGAACATAATGAAAAATATCTACACTATAGAAGACAAAATAAATAACTGAGAACTTATAAAAACAAGACAATTATTCACATCAAAAGACTTTATCAAAAGAGTTAAGAGAATCCACAATTGGTGAAAATAGCAATGATATTTAATGATGACTTCCAAGCAGCCAACAACCTTATGAAGAAATGCTTGAGTGCATTAGCAATAAGAGAAATATAACTTAAAACAACAATGAGACATCACCTCACACCCACACTTTTAGCGAAATTCATTGAAGCAGAAAATAAATTCTGGAGAGGGTGTGGAGCAAGTAGAACACTCCTACATTGCTGATGGAACTGTAGGGGTGTACAGCCACCGTGGAAATCAGTATGGTCCTTCTCTAAACAAATGAAAATACAAGTACCTTGTGATCCAGCAATCTCTCTACTGGATATTTACCCTAAAGAAACAAAAAAGACGATATGCACACCGATGTTTGTTGCAGCAATTTCCATACTAGCAAAAACATGGAAACAACCAAACACTCTGACATAGAGGAATGGATAAACATTTGGGGTCCACTCATACAATGGAATGTTATGCATCAATAAAAACAATGACAGCTCTTGTACACACTGGATGACATGGGCAGAACTAGACACATTATGCTTAGTGTGTTAGTCTGAGTACTTTAGAGGAACAAATCCACAGAAATGCATCTGTAAGAGAAATTTTTATATGAAGGTTAAGTGCACATCAAGAAAACATCCCAACCCTGTGCTGCCCAAGCCCACAAGTCCAACATTAACACATTAACCCATGTGTCCAACACCAATCCACAAAGTCCTCCTACAATCTCACAAAACAGACGCAATGATGCCGACTGCTGGAGGAAAGCCAACTCAGTGAATGTGTAAACATCTCAGCGCTCGCAGAGGTCTCCACACAGTTGCTCCAGCACCCAGGGCTGCATTGGGTTAGGTCCATGTGGCTTCTGCTCAGGGATGTCTTGCAGGAAGTGAGCCTTGCCAGCTGAAGCAGGGAACTGCACCCTGGTCTGACCATCAGAAAGCAAGAGACCTGAGAACTAGAAAGGATGCTCACCGAGCTACTTATCCCTCTGCAACTTCAATTAACCCCACATGTGTTTATTGGCCAGGTTAGCACAATAAACTTACTACCT
>NW_022103906.1:101319082-101320824 GCF_000313985.2 Echinops telfairi | reverse complement strand
CTAACATCAGAACCAATTTGATGGATTGTGGGAAAGAACTGCCATAAATTGGGGACTAATTATACTGCATTTGGTAACTGCTGCAGAAGATCGCTTCAAAGGTATCTCGTTGAGGACTCGGGTGGGCCTGACTCAGGCCATACCCTTCTCCGTGGTATGCACCTGCAAGCTGTGCAGCGCAGAGGGAAGCCTGGGGAAGGGGTGATGCCTGCGAATTACCGTGCCAGTGAAGAACACAGCACGTCTCATAGGCGGCCAGAAGGACAACAAATCTGTCTTGGAAGAACGCTCTGTAGACCAGTAATGGCAAGGCTTGTCTCCCAATTTTGGACAGTTGTCATCAGGCTTTGTAGGCTGCAGGATAAGAAGGAGGAAGGTGCTCCACACCCTGGATGGACCCCGTGTGGGCAGCAATGAGCTCACCCGTGAGCCCAGTCACGAGGGTGGCACAGGAGCCAGCCGCGTTTTGTTCTGTGAGGAGGAAACCGCGGGTGGCCCCACCAGCAACAATGTGCTCTGGACGCTTCACCTGTAGTTTCTCATTCTTCTGGCCTGTAGGAGGCTTTTCTCGTTCCTCGGTGAAAGGGTGATCTTTAAGGACTGATACATAGACAATTACATTTTCCCTTGTCTACTCCTGCATTTTCTGTTTCTATGACAGAATTCTATGACATAAAATAATGTCATTAAATTCATTTATTAATTATGGTGTTTAGGTCTTCTAAGCAGAGATGTTTTCTGGCCTACTTTTCTTTCTTATGGTTTAGGGCAGCAAATTAATATTCTGCCACAAATGTGTTTCTATTTTTCTATTTATTGCCTTTAGTTTTGCTCTATAAATGTTGATTCCAGCATATTTGGAACAAAATCCTCAGGCTTACTCTGGGTTAAATTCAAGTCTTGGCTCTCTTATCTATGAAGAATTTGCCCTGGGGTGAGTTTCTTAATTTAACTGGTCTTCTGTGTCCTCATATGGAAACTAGGATGATGAGTCACACGTTACAGCATCTTGATGAAAGTTAGGAATGATGCGTGTGATGTTCCAGACCCCTGGCAGATCCCAAAATGGTTGTGGTTTTGCTTGTTTTTGTCATTATTCTTATAACGATATGCTGCTAGCACACACAGAGGAATCCTCGTGCCACAGTGGTTAAGCTCTCGGTTGTGGAGATTGGCCCTTTGAAGCCGCCTCAGTGGGGGAAAGATAGGGCTCTCTGCTCCTATAATGATGATGACTTGGAAAGCCAGAGAGGCAGTCCCACTTTGCTGTAGTGTTACTGTGAGTTAGGACTGACTAGAGGGCAATGGATTTAGTTTGAGTTTTGAGCAAGCATAATGGTTAGCTTTATGAATGATGTGTGATCAAAACACAAATTTATTAAAAAAAACAAACAAGTTTTATTGACATATAATTTACATACCATACAATTAAGCAATTTAAGCAAAATTCAAAAAGTGCGATCATCACCACAATCAATTTTAGAACAGTTTCTTCTTTCTTGCAGTCATTGTTAGTCCCTCACTTCCTCCCAATCACTCCTGCCAGAACCCCAAGAAGCGCTTCTTTCAGTTACCGTCTCCTTTTACCTAGCTTGGCTTTTGTATCATTAAAAACATTCAAAAACAAACAAAAATAGATAAATAAGAAAGAAAGCAACAAAAATAAACAAAGAGAATAAAGAAAGCCTCAATTAAAAAGAAAGCAAGTCATGAAAATGAGAACACATTTTAAATGGATCCAG
>NW_022103906.1:101316765-101318434 GCF_000313985.2 Echinops telfairi | reverse complement strand
AGAAAGCACCATTCAATACTACCACTGCAGATACTGTTAATATTTCTTATGCTACTGTAATTGCTGTTGCCTTTAATACTATTAGTATTCTAGTTTTCAGCTTTTATCTTTATTGTTACGACTTCTGCTGCAGTTGTTACTAATACTTCAGTAATATATTTTTGTGTAACTTCTATTATTAAAATGTCTGCTAATATCACCATTTCTATTTCTGTTAATATTATGTTGATTTCATTATGCCTCATCTTTCTTTGGTAGATCAGCTGGTGTGTTTTAACCCCCAACCTTGCTGTTAGTACCCTGACACATGAATACTCCTTGAAAACATTCAGGGATGAAGCAGTGAACTAAAAGAAAGGTCTAGGGGAAAAGCCCTAATCCCAGCTACACTGACCCCCTCCCCAGAAGTATATACTACAGAGGAAGGACAGCACTGAAGATACAGCCTGGGGAGAGTGACAGGTCTGCCCAGACCACACAGGAGCAAACTAAGAGGGAAAGAGAGAGAGAGAGAGAGTCAGCCAGCTGCATCTTGGCCCACCAAGCCTCTAGGACAACATTCCTGTTCTGAGCAGCCAATGCACAGAGAGGACTGTACACACAACACCCCCCCACTGGCCCACACACTGCAGGGGACAGCACTGGAGACAGTGTGGGAATCGTGCTTGGTCTGACCCCCTACACTGGGGCAAAACAGGTGGGAAGCACAACAGAGGAGCAAGGGGAACAAACAAATGAAGTCCCTGAGGAATCCTGAAAATAGACTTCAGCCTCAGAGGGCAGAGGTTGGCACCTCATCAGACCTGATTGGAAAACATTCACAAGGGCCTGCAGACAGATCTGCGTCTACAGCACACAAAAGTCCAGGGATATTTCATAATGCCGAATTCACACATTTATACTTCAAAGGAATAACAAACTTTCTAGCTAAGAAACCCTAATCTACTCTTAAACATACCCAGTCAGACATTAAGCAATACATCATTGGTGGCTTACCTTACCGGTGGAGAGCTCAGAACGGCGTGGTGTCCTCTCTGTGTTGGAGAGGCTCTGGAGCTAGGCTACTACTGATAGGGTTTTTGTACATTAAGGTTAACAACTTCGCTTAGGTTACTGTTACATCAATAGCCTCATGGGCATCTGGGAGTTGTGTACTTGTACAAACAACTTGACTAAGCATTTATACTTTGGTTACTTTCAAAATGGAGTTTCTTTTGCTCATGTCAACCTGTAAATATTTATAGGCTTTTTTCTCTTCTTTTTTCTCATGTCTATCTATATAAGATAGGGAGGATAAACAATCCTGAGGAGAAAGTGACGGGACCAATGGTTGGGGTAGTGGGGAGATGGGGGTGGAGAATGGAGAGGAAGAGGTGGGGGAAAGGGAGGGGAGAGCCAACAAATTCAGGGACAAGGGAATGGCAAGAGATCTAAAATCAATGGCGAGGAGGGCATAGAATGCCTGGTGGGGTTTGATCAAGTGCAATGTAGCTGAGAGGAATTACTGAGAGCTGAATGAAGACTGAACATGATAGTGGGACAGGAGGAAAGTAAAAGGAAATAAAAGAAGGAATTAAAGAAAGAACTGTATTTTATAAATGTATAAAATACATTGATAGAGGTATAAATATAGGCATGCACATGTGTAAATATGTTAATATATAATGAT
>NW_022103906.1:101315061-101316184 GCF_000313985.2 Echinops telfairi | reverse complement strand
CCCCACTATCATGACCCCAGTTCTACCTTACAAATCCAGCTACACCAGAGCATGTACACTGGTACAGATAAGAGCTCTCAACACTCAGAAACCAGAACAGATAAACCCCTCAGGAATAGTGATACCAGGAGAGTAGGGGGAAGGTTGGGGGAGAAGGGGGAAACAAAAATCGCAATGATTGATGTATAACACTGCCCCCCCAAAGGGGGACAAACAACAGAAACGTGGGTGAAGGAAGATAGCAGATGGTGGAAGATTTGAAAATAATAAAAATTTATAATTTTATCAAGGGTTCACGAGGGTGGGAAGGGGGAGGGAGGGAAAAAAGAGGAGCTGACACCAAGTGTTCAAATAGAAAGAAAATGTTTTGCAAATGATGATGGCAACATACAAGTGTGCTTGATACAATTGATGTGTGGAATGTTATAAGAGCTGTAAGAGCCCCCAGTAAAATGATTTATATATTAGAAAAAGAAAGCATTCAGAGACTATAAAATTATGATTTCTTTATTTGTCCTAGAATTTTTCTCTCTTTTTCTCTGAAGTGCTGGTGGGTAAACCAGGCTGGAAAAATCCCTGGTGCATGTGTGTGCTAGAAAGTGCAAAAAATATGTACTTTAGGAAAATGAATATAAGACTAGGCTAATTGAGGCGGAGAATAAAGATGTCGCAAATGGTTGACTTTTCTGAAATGCAGTAGCACTTTATTATCCTTAGACAACCACTCCTCAGTTCCTTAGTTTCCTTCTGCATTTTCCAGGTCCTGCCATCTGCTACAACATCTCACAGAACTCACGAACTGGGTCTCCTGTGTTGTAGGGGCTGGTCGATTCTAAATCCACATTTCAAATACCCATGTAGGCTTCTTCTTACCCATAGGTCTGCAGCAGAGAGTGTTTTGGGAATGAGATTCTTACCAAGAGTGAGACTTACTTTAGGAAGGTACAGGGCACAGGAGCAGAATAATTATCAGAAACTCCTAAGAGGAAGAGACATTATGCAGTCAATTAGGCTGGAACCAGCTTTCTTGTCTTCAGCATAGGTTCCACATGTTTTGAAAGGGTCCTGGACACATGGGATTCTGGGAAATGTAGTCACTAAGGTGGGATGTTGTCATGGGGAT
>NW_022103906.1:101311161-101313345 GCF_000313985.2 Echinops telfairi | reverse complement strand
TTCAACTGTGGAGCCCATAACAAACTCTGGATAGCCTTAAGAAGAATGAGAATCCCGGAACATTGTGCTCATGTGGAAACTGTATTTGGATCAAGAGGCAGTTGTATGAACAAAACAGGGCAACTTGTATGGTTTAAAACTGGCAAGGTGTGCATCAGGGTTGTATCAGCATACTTAATCCATCAGTATGCTGAGCAAATCATCGAAGAAGCTGGGTTGTATGAAGAACAGTGCAGCATCAGGATCCGAGGAAGGCTTAGGAACAGCCTGCAGTATGGAGATGACACAAATTTAATTGCTGAAGATGGGGACTTGAAGCACTTGCTGGTGAAGCTCAAGGACTATAGACTTCAGAATGAATTACAACTCAATATACAGAACACCCAACTCCTCACAACTGGGCCAGTAGATAACGTTATGGTAAGTGGAGAAAATATTGAACTTGTCAAGGATTCTGTCTTGCTTGGATCCACAATCACTGCTCATGGAGACAGCAGTCAAGAGATGAAAGAACACATTGCATGGGGACAATCTTCAGCACAAGTCCTCTGTAAAGTGCCGACAAGCAAGGATGTTACTGCAAGAAATAAGATGAGCTTGACGCAAGTCATGCATTTTCAATGGCCTCATAGGCATGTGAAAGTTGGATATTTAACAAGGAAGATCAAAGAAGAATCTATGTGTTTGAATTATGGTGCTGCGAAGAATATTGGAAGTACCATGAACTGCCAAAAAGACAAACAAATCTGTTTTGGAAGAAGTATAGCCAGAATGCTCCTTAGAAGCAAGGACAGCGAGCTTTGCCACACATACTTCAGACACATTGGCAGGAGAGATCAGTTTCTGTAGAAGGACATCATGCTGGATAAAGTAGAGGGTCAGGGAAGAAGAGGAAGCCCTTAGACAAGATGGATCAACCCAGTGACTGCAAAGATGGGCTCACACATGGGAATCATTGTGAAGAAGGCACAAGACCAGGCGGTGTTTCCTTCTGTTGTACAAAGGGTCACTATTAATGGCACCTAACAACAACAACAACAACCTTATCTTATTAGCATAACAACTCTCTTCAAAATGGTATTATAACCGCAAATGAGAGGCTAGAATTTAGAATACATTGCAAAAGAGAGGCTATGACAAGAGGGGCCAGATTCAGTAATTAACTACATCAGAGAGAGAGAGAGAGAGAGAAGTAAATATTGATGGGAGGACCTTACTTTATACCTCTCTTCATGGATTGAATGTCATTCCTGAAGAAAGAGGACCATTGTGGGACTGAACTGCATCAATTCTATGCTGCTTCTGGACAATGACATTAGGTCAATGGACACGCAAATCTTAGTTTCATGCTGCCCTTTACAATAGTAGATCTCAACTTTCCAGCATTACATCCAATCTAAAACCATGTATCCATAGATACAGTGACCTATTTTATGCCACACAATTTATTATACTTTGGCCCCATCCGGGTTTTCAGTTGAGTAGGATTATGAACCACACTAAGATCTTTCTGCATCTGGAAATTGCATATGGTTTTCATTAGGGCTGTGAGCTCTGAAGTCACTATCTATCATTTTCTTAGAAATAGGCATGGAAAGGGTCTCCTGAGCCTCCCCCACACAGGAAAGAAGCTGTGCTACATTTGTGTCTCGTGTAGTCAATCAGAGGAGACCAGTGGCACAGTGGTTAAGTACTCAGCTGCCAACCCCAAAGTTGGTCGTCCAAACTCACCAGCCACTCTATGGGAGAAATTTGTGGCAGTCTACTTCCATAAAGATTACAGCCTTGAAAATACTATAGGGAAGTTCTACCCTGTCCTACAGGGTCGCCATAAATAAGAATCCACTGCCCAGCAACAGGCGCGATAGTCGCTTAGGGGCTGCGGTAATGCCATAACTCCTTAGGTCTCCCTCCAGGTTTGATCCATTGTAACTGCCCTGGGGCCCATTTTCGCTCCCCCTAAGCTTCCGTTGCTGATGTTTATGAGCATTAAATGAGAACATGGGTGCAAAATGTTTGAAACAATGCACGCACATAATTAGCATTAGCGCATGTTCACAATGATTACTAAAGTGAAAACAACATTCCCCATTCTGCAGAGTATGGGTCTCTGAAAGCAGCTAACCAGGTACCTGATGTCCAGCGGTACTTTAGAATTGTTAGCATTCTCTTAGGTGCTCCAAA
>NW_022103906.1:101307767-101310039 GCF_000313985.2 Echinops telfairi | reverse complement strand
TGTGGTGCATAAGGACTGCCTTCACGGCTGGCGCTCTTTCATGGGACAGCAATCAGCTTCAACGTCTACATTCTTGCAGTCTTTCAAGGTCAGCGAGGGGCTAGTTTCTTTGTGAAGGTCATTTATTGGGAATTGTGTTTATTCAAGTGTCACCACAGGCTGCCTCTGGCACCTTGTGTGTGTGTAAGCACACCCACAGAAGCAGATGTGTGTTGTGAGTGTGTGGTGTTTGCTTGTGCATGCACCTGATGAGGCTGAAGCCAACCAGGGGCCATTCCCAGCGAGCTTACTCCCACCCCGGGGAGGACGTCTGATGGTTTTATAGCGCATGTGCCTGAGCTGGGTCAGGTTCTATTGTATGATGGCGCATAATTCTCTTTCATCAAGCCTGGAAACATCTGTTTCCCTTCAGCCTGTTTAAAGGTTTCACTTTATTAGATATTGGTTAATGATCACAAAGTCATTTGCCATTAAAAACAGGTGCTACTCCCTGCACACAAAGCTGGTGTCTAGTGCTAATGGGAGAATCACTGTATTTGTTCATGAAGTGTGGGCATGCCTGGAAGGAGCTCATTAGCAGGGAGGCAGCAGAGCATCCTGATGAACCCATTGGTTTGTCTTATTTTAACACCATTCCTGTCATCTCAGAATCGTTGTTATAATGTCCTTAGGTGGGGTTGTTACGGGGTACAATGATGGCTGCCAGTCGTGTGGAATTCCCCACTTGGACACATAAAGGCATGTGACACTGCAGTGAGGCTGGTGTACATGTGGGGCTGCTCTGATGGTCCTGGTACCAACCGAATTGTCTCTTTGTCCTTGGATGCTGAGATAATGATGATGACATTTGATAGCTATGCACCTGATTCTCCAGGAGTAGCAAACCTTGATTTTTGTCTGAAGCAGGCACGGGGAAGAGAGTTATAGTTAAATTGCAGCCACGATTACTAGCAGGAAAATCTGGGAGGCTGTAGAATCTGGTGCTTTGCTTTTAATGAACTTTGCAATTTCTGTGATGTCCTAGCAGTGCTGGAGCGGTTGGCCAGGACAGCAGTTTGCTGACTGCTCTGTGTCATGTTTGATTTCAGAGATTTTCCTGCAAGTCCGAGAAAAAACAAGAAGTTGGGATGGTTTGCTTTTGTTTCATTGCAGTTCCACAAATGTCCAGTGAGGTCCTCCTCTGTGCAGAGGGTGGCGGGTATGCATTAATGGTTGGGATAGATCCTTACTTTGGATCAGATTAAAAAGTAACTTTGAGCATCTAATAACAATTTTGGAGGTCCCTGCAATGGTGCAAATGTTTGACATGCTCAGCTGCTAACCGAGGTTGGAGATCTGAATGCACTCGGAGGTGCGATGGAGGAAAGGCCTGAAAATCTATTTCCCTGGGAGCAGCCACTGGGAACCCTGGGGCCCAGTCCTGCCCTGGGGGCCAGGCCTGCTCTGGGCCCCAGTCCTGCTCTGGTCACGAGGAGTCGTCGTCAAGAGCAAGGAGGGGCTGCACGCCACCTCGCGCAGGAAAACGCAGCTCATTCCCGCAGAACTCCAAGGGGTGCGAGCTTTTCACCACCGATCTTAGCCGAATATTTCCATGCATCCAAACGCAAGGAGAAGAAACGTCACAGTCTGCTATTAAAACAACGACTGCTCAGCCCTTTTGTCTAGCAGCATTTAATCGTGACAGTGCGCTATGATCTCAGCAGCTCTTTATGCGACCAATGCTGGTCTCTCCCCTTGAGAATCAAATCAGGATCTCTGCGGCAGAGGCAGGGACAGCAGTGTTTTCAGTTCCTGAAGATAACAAACAATAGGCAGTCACAACTGTGAACCAGGGCTCTAGTTCTTGGCAAAAACAACTGGTGCGTCAAGTTACAGAAACCAATTTTATTCTATTCTGAAGCAGGCAAGGTATTTATTTTTTCAATAGCTTGGTTCGGCTCTAGAGGGCTAGTTTTGCATCTTCAATGTTCCACAATAAAAAAATAATTTCCTTGAGTTCAGAGAACTCATTGATGTGTGGTTTCTTACATTTTATTCATTTATCATTTATTTAATGACGATTGTCAAGGGATGGCATTGTAGTAGGTCCTGTAAACAGAGGACGCCAGCTCAGTGTAAACGGGGGTAAAACCATTCCAAAGCAAGCTTACGCTGAACAGCTCGGTTCTTTTCACAGGTACCAAGTGTAAAAGCCCCCTGACCGGATGTGACCATACGTTCTTCAGGCAACTGCTCGACTCCTGCTCTTTCTACCTGGAGATTTGATCAGAGG
>NW_022103906.1:101304642-101306386 GCF_000313985.2 Echinops telfairi | reverse complement strand
CTGGCGTGGAGTTGAAGATAACTCACAGTGACTCTAAATAAAGTTTTCAAGCTTGTAAATCTTCACAGAAGAAGAACCACTTCTCTTTCTACAGTGGAGTGGTTGGTGGGTTTGAACCACAGACCTCGGGGTTAGCAGCCCAATGATTACCTGATAGCGGATTGGGAGAATTGTGAATTTCTGATGACATTTGTCCTCAACACGTTGCCCCCAGTGTGGCATGTTTAAGCATCGTTTAATTTCCACCAGGGTTATAGGGAACAGATACTTGCACTTATATAATAGCTCAGGAATGCTGCTTAGGTGTGTGTCGGCTTGAAGAAAAAAATGAAACAGAAAAGCAGTTGGGTTTTTTTGGTTTTGTCTTTTTGGCCAGCTGCTTCCTGCTGCATAAATCTGAGGCAGGGAGGTGGGGAGTCAGTGAGCTGGCTCCCTGTGTGTGTGTGTGTGTGGGGGGGGGAGTTAGCAGCCGCACCTCTCTGGGCCAGCTGCTGCGTCCATCTGCAGCTGGGGCTGCTCGGTGATCTATGGTCAGAGTGCTGCGCTGCGAGGCCCTTACGCTGCTTCATGGCAGCTGGTGTGACTGGGGGTGGAAACATAAACTCTTCTTTTCTCCAGCATCAGGGAAAATGCTCCCAAAGATAAACAAACACAAACACACCTCGACTCTTCCATTCTGGGCTGCAAATCTCAGACCTGTGATAGGAGCCTCTGTAGCTGTGACTTTTCACTTTTGAAGAGCTGCCTTGTCATTTGGAAGCAGGTTGAATTCCCAAAGATCTCTCCAGTTTAAATTTGACACTCCAGGTCTCAGTCTCAAAGGGAGCTAAGTAAGAGCACAGGAGACAGGCTTGGTTGTGAATTAAGAAGAAAACACTCCACTTCCATTTATTTTGAGTTTTAATACCAGAAACATTCTTAGAAATGACAGATTGCACACAGCTCTTGAGTCAGTCAACAGTAGCACTATGTTTCATTTCACTAGATTGGTAACTCAGGGGACTGGAAGTGGACAAGGCATCTGTGTGCTTTCCACTCAACTCTTATGTCCAGGAGGAGCACACAGCGACCCCCAGCGAACACATATTGAAATGTTTTTTTGTTAACATTGAGGACTCATCTTTGAAATTCTAATAAACAGATGAGGCATTCTTATAGTAGCTGGACTAAAGGATGGATCATTCATTCATTCATTCATTCATTCATTCTGTTTGTTTTTTCAACAGACACCGATTATTACCAAACACTCGTTTAGTCATTCATTAGCTCAAAAGTGATGAAGACAAATCCTAACCCCCCAGAAAGTGCTCAGCGTTCTGAAGGAGACACAGAAATCTGCACAATCATGCTGTGCGTACTAGGACAGACATTTTTAGGGATCCTGTGCGCAGTGTGTCTGGAGGAGCTCCGTCCCCGCAGGCTAGATGAGTGAAGAGCCCCAGGGAAAGGGCTGTCCATTGTAGTCGGGATTAAATGGACTATCTCCATGAAGACACTGCTGGTGCATCCATCAAAAGTGACCATCTCCTCTGAGTTTCAAAACTTTAGTTTCCAAAACTTTACTAGTTGTTGTTAGGTCCTGTCGAATCACTTCCAACACAGATAAAACAAAACCAAAACCAGAAAAACAACAAAACCTTGCCCAGTCCTGTGCCATTCTTCTATGTTTATCTTTGAGCCCATTGTTAACACAACTGTGGCTCTCTATAACACCGAGTGCCTTCCTCCTTCATTGGCCCGATAC
>NW_022103906.1:101301519-101303288 GCF_000313985.2 Echinops telfairi | reverse complement strand
GCCTGATGGTGGAGCAAGAGGAAGGTGAAAGGAAACAGAGGAATGATCTAGGAAGCAAAGCTATGGATAGAGAGAGGTATAAGCATAGGTGTGCACATATGTTAATATATTAATTCATAGCAATAGAGATATTGGCCTATGTACATATATTTATATGGTAATACACTGAGGTTGTGAACTGACTTTGGGCCTCTGCTCATGCCCTGCCTCAATGCAAGAACATTTTGTTCTAACAACCTGACAGTCTGTGATGCTCACCCTCCCGGCACAATTGCTGAAGATAAAATGGGTGCATAAGCAACTGTAGTGAAGAAAGCTGATGGTGCCCGACTATCAAAAGATATAGTGGGTCTTAAAAGCTTTTAGTTAAACAAGCGATCATCTAGCAGAGAAGCAACAAGCTGACATGGAAGAAGCACACCAGCCTGTGCTATCACCAGTACCAGGTAACAGGTATCAGAAGGCCCCAAACAAACACACCAACAGAAAACCATATTGTTGAGAATGAGGGGGGACAGAGCAGAGATCCAATGCCTTTCACAGACAATAGGTCATCCCCTCACAGAGGGGTCACAGGGAAGGGATGAGTCAATCAGGGTGCAGTAAAACACCGATGAAACACGCAATATTCCTCTGGCTCGTTGAGGTTTCCTCATCCCCCACTATCATGACCCTAGTACTGCCTTCCACTGAAGGCTAGACCAGAGCATGTGCACAGGTACAGATAAGACATAAGAGCTCAGGACACACGGAATCCAGGAACAGGAATGGGAATAGCGGTACCAGGAGGGGAGGGGAAGATGGGGGGAAGCGGGGAGAAAGAGGAAACTGATCTCCATGATCAACGTATAGCCCATTCCCCCGCCCCCCGCCCCAACGCACCCAAGGAAATGAACAACTAGAAACCGTGGGGGAAGGGAGACAATGTTCGGTGTAAGATATGAAAATAGTAATAATAATTTATAATTTGTCAAGGGGCCACGAGGGTGGAAGGAGGGGGGAGAGGAACTGACACCAAGGGCTCAAAAGAAAATAAATGTCTAGAAAATTATGATGGCAACAGATGTTCAAATGTGCTTGATACAATTGATGTATGGATTGTTACAAGAGCTATAAGTGCCCTCAACAAAATGTTTTTAAAAACAAACAAACAAACAAACAAACAAACAACAAGGCTTCAAATCAGTTGATTCTGATTTGAACTCCCTGCTGAGAATGAGTTTTCCATCCTATAAATACCGAATCAGAATCTGCATTTTAATAAGATCCCCAAGTAATTCTTAACGATCCATATGATTCTTATGTATTTTTAAAAATGTAGATTCTGAATTAGTTTACTTGGGGTGGAAATATGGCCCTCTGGTGGCACAGTGGATTGAGAGTTGGGTTGCTGATGTGGAAAGTGTGTAGTTCAAACCCTCCACTTGCTCCATTTGAGAAAAGTTGAAGCTTTTTCTCCAGTGGAAGTTCCGTCTCAGAAGTCTACCCAGCCCCCAGGGTCACTGAGTTAGGACTGACCCCGTGGCAGTGAAAATAAGTGGGTGCAAATGCAAATTTGCAGTGGAAAGAGCTGGTTTGAAGCCTTGGGGGGAAAATCAAGATCTAACAAAAGACTTAAGAAAAAAAAATGTAGACCCCTGTCATATTTGTCCCTATGGCTCATTGGCAACTACATGTAGTTTATTAGTTATTTCTTCTGGTATGACTTGTCAGGTTTCTTAATGACCTTGTGCTATTCTAATATATTAGGGACCCTTCAGAACACTTGT
>NW_022103906.1:101291508-101299656 GCF_000313985.2 Echinops telfairi | reverse complement strand
TAAGTCTAAAGTAAGATTTTATGGAACTACCATTGATGTGTCAGTGAGGCCCTGTTCCCTCTGGATGCTCTAGGGGAGAATTTGTTCTTTGCTTCTTCTAGCTTCTGGTTTTTGCTGGCATTCCTTTGATTTATTCCAACGTCTTCTTCCATGGTCTAATTGTCTATTCTTCTGTAGTATCGAATCTCCCTCTGCTTCCTCCACCTCCTCTCTTTCTTTTTTGGATGAATGTTTTATTGTGGGTTAAGTTAAACCTAACAACAATTTCCCATGCAATAATTCATACACAGACAATTTTGTGACACTGCTTGCAATCCCCTCAATATTTCAACGTTCTCTCTACTTCCTCCCGTGTTTTTCTTTTCTGCTGTGACCAGAAGGAACCTTCCCAGGAGACCCCATTGGATGTACTAACCCAGAGTGAGTTGCTTGATGATGGCCTAGGGGGGCCTATTATGAATGCTCCACTCCACCCAGTGCAATCCCTTTTTTGGGGGGGGTACTCCCTCGTACTCCAACACTACAGTCCCTAACCTTCCAGCCCAGTAACTCAGACCCACAAAGTATTCCGTTATAGTTAAAAAGTTTTCCTGACTGTGTCCCTTGTATTCTTGATACAACAGTGTGTATAGAAACATCCACATGGTTGTACTCCCATACACTCTAGTTAACATATTTACCTATTTATCTGCTCATGAATTATTATTGAAAGATCATATATACATACTTCTCAATGTCTTCCTTTGTCTTGAACATGCTGTGCCGATTTTACCCATTTCAAATCCTGTCTTTCCCTTAACCAAAGGTAATATGTGTCCACCATCTATTTAGTGATTTTTCTGTACTACTGCCCAACCTTCCCTGATTAGCATTCAAGAATGTTCCTTTTCTTGTGTCACAGTCTTTGACTGACTTTTAAAAATAGTGCTTTTATGCAATCCTTGTCTTTGGCGAACTGGTTTCACTCCACACAATCTCCTTCAGAGTCATCCATGATGTACAATGTTTTGTGGATTCTTCATTGTTCTTTATTTTGTAGTCATCTATTGTGTGTATGTTCCACAGTCTGTTGATTTATTCAACCATTGACAGCACCTATTATTTCCATCTTTTTGTGATTGTGAATGATGCTACAATCTACACAGGTATATATGCCTAGTGCATTTCTGTTACAAATCTTATTTCTCTAGGATATCCCTATTTTTGAGATAGGAGTGGGATTGCTGGATCATATGTCTTCTTTGGTAAAGTATCTGTTCATGTCCTTAGCCCATTTTTAAATCATATTGCCTTTAGTTGTTGAGGTGTTGAATTTTCCTATGAATTTTAGAAATTATATGCTTGTCTTAGATGCCACAGACAACTGTTTTTACAGTCTGTAGGTTCTCTTCTTGCTCAATTAGAGAAGTCGTTGAATACACATGAGTAGTTTATGTGCTTGTATTTGTCAAATTTTAGTTACATTTGATAGTCCATTGCAAAAAGTAGACCTCCTAGGTTTGCTTTTATGTTTTCTCCCATGATCTTAATAGTTCTAAGTTTTCTATTTAAGTTTTTGATCCATCTTGAGCTAATTTTTGTGTAGGATGTGAGGCATGAATCTTATTTTATGTTTCTGCAAATGAATAGCAAGTTTTGTTAGCACAATTGATTAAAGAAATGAACTCTTCCACATCTAATGGATTCTGAACCTTTGTCAAAAATCAACTATCAGCAGGTGGATAGGTTTACTTCTGGGCCCTCACTTATGTTTTATTGGTCGATATGTTTGTTAAGCTATCACCACCAGGCTGTTTAACTATCGTGTCTGTATAGTAGGTTCTGAAAGAGGAAGTGTGAAGCCTCCTGCTCTGCTCTTGTTTTTCGGTAATGCTTTCTTTTTCTGGAGCCTATTTTCTTTCCAAATGAAATTTGTGACTAGTTTTTTCATCTCATTAAAGAATTGGTTGGAACTTGGATTGAGATTGCATTATAGCTCTCTATCACTCTGGGCATTATTGACATTCCCAGCATATTAAGTCTTCCTATCCTTGAGCATGGTATGCTTTTCCATTTATGTAAATCCTTTGCATAAAGATTCTTGAGTAGTGTTTTGTCATTTTATTTGTATAAGGCTTTATATTCCTGGATAGTCTTATTTCTAGGTATTTGATCTTTTGTGGTACTCTTGTGAATGGTATTGTTTTCTTGGTTTCCTTTTCAGATTCTCTTGGTTAGTGTAGAGTAGTGTTCACCAAAATACCACCCCCTAGAGGATGTTGGAACAATCAAGGGGCTGGAGGGATCCTGTAAAAGCAAACACTTACATTTTATCCTGCATTATAGCCCACAGTACAAAAGGTTTTAATTGCCAGGGGAGTACCAAATTATTATTATTATTTTCTAAAAAGAGTCAGTCAAATAAATTTGGAGATCTATAGTGTAGAGGAATCCAACTGATTTTTGTATGTTGATCTTTCCCCCGACACTCTACTTCTTTTTTTTCCCCTGAGACACATGTATTTTAATTTTTTAAAATTATTTTACTGAGAGCTCATGCAATTCTTATCACAGTCCATCCATCCATCCATTGAGTCAAGCACATATGTACGCCTGTTGCCCTCATCAATCTCAAAACATTTGCCCTCTACTTTAGCCCTCAATATCATTTGCTCATTTTCCCCCTACCACCCCCCTCCCCCTCCCTCCTGAACCCTTCATAATTCATAAATTATTATAGTTTTGTCATAAGTTACACTGTCCAATGTCTCCCTCCGCCCCCTTCTCTGCTGTCCATTCCCCAGGGAGGAGGCTATACTTAGATTCTTGTAATTGGCTCCCCCCTTCCACCCCACATTCCCTTCACCCTCCAGGCCTTGCTCCTCTCACCACTTGTCCTACCACTGGTCCTGAAGAAGTCATCTGTCCTGGATTCCCTGTGTTTCCAGTTGCTATCTGTACCAATGCACATCCTCTGGCCTAGCCAGATTTGCAAGGCAGAATTGGGATCATGATACTGGGGAGGATGAAGCATTAAAGAACTAGAGGAAAGTTATATGTTTCATTGTTGCTACCCTGCATCCTGATTAGCTCATCTCCTCCCCAAAACCCTTCAGCAGGGGGGTGTTCTGTTGCCAGCTGATGGACTCTGAGTCTCCACTCTGCACTCACCCACCTTTACAATGACATGTTTTCTTGTTCCTTGATGCCTGACACCTGATCCCTTTGACACCTCGTGGTCACACATACTGGTCTGCTTCTTCCATGTGGGCTTTGTTGCTTCTGAGCTAGTTGGCCACTTGCTTATCTTCCAGCCTTTAAGACCCCAGATGATACATCTTTTGATAGCCAGGCACCATCAGCTTTCTTCACCACCTTTGCTTATGCACCTCTTTGTTTTCAGTGATCATATCAGGAAGGTGGGCACCCACTGATCTGATTTTTAGTTCTTTGATGTCTGATAGCTGGTCCCTTCTGCACCTCGTGGTCAGACAGGCTGGTGTGCTTCTTCCATGTGGGCTTTGATGCTTCTCAGCTGGATGGCTGCTTGTTTATCTTCAAGCCTTTAAGACCCCAGACGCTATACCTTTTGATAGCCGGGCACTGTTAGCTCTCTTCACCACATTTGCTTATGCACACGTTTGTCTTCACTGATTGCTGACACTCTACTTCTATACTTCTATTATTTCCAGCGAGGAGCTCTCTTATAGAACCACTGGAGATTTCTATATGTAAGCCCATATCATTTATGGATAGGAATAGTTTTACTTATTTCTTATAGAATTAATGACTTTTGTTTCATTTCCTTTTTTTTGAAGACAAAACCAACAACACAATAACAACAACAACAACAAAAAACAAAACCAAAATAACAACAACAAAAAGAAAGCCAATGACAAAAAAGGAAAAGTCTATAAATAGTTCCAGGTCTGTTTGTTTTTTTACCTTTAGGAGTGTTTTCCAGTGGAGTCTGATGGGGTGCCACACTCTGTCTCCAAAGCCTATTTTTGGTATTCCCTGTGGATCTCATTGCTTTGTTCCACTTGCTGCTCTGTTGCATGCCCTTAGTGTTTCGCCCCAGTGTGATAGGATCAGATTGGGCACAGTCAATTCCTGCACTGTCTCCAGTGTTGTCCCCGTAGCTGCTTTGGCTAGACTTTTCAGTAAAATATTGCATATGATTGGTGACAAAGGACATCCTTGTCTGACTCTTATTCTCAAGTGGAATGGTTTCTATCCCTCTCAGTTGATAATAATGTTGGTCATTCGTTTTATGTCTGTTTTGTTAGGTCCTGTTGAGTCAATTCTGACTTACAGTGATTCTATGTACAACAGTATGAAACATCTCCTGGCCCTGCATGACTGTTTTTCTTGACAACATGTCTAAAGTACTTGAGACAAAGTTCCAATATCTTTGCTTCTAAGGAGCATTCTGGCTGTACTTCTTCAAGACGAATCTATTTGTTCTTTTGTCAGTCTATGGTACTTTCTTTATTGTTTGTTTTTAAAATTATTTTATTGGGGGCTCGTACAACTCTTATTACAATCCATACATACATCCATTGTGTCAAACACATTTGTTGCCATCATCATTCTCAAAGCATTTGCTTTCTACTTGAGCCCTTGGTATCAACTCCTCATTTTTTCCCCTCCCACTTGCCACCCCCTCCCTCATGAACCCTTGATAATTAATAAATTATTATTATTTTATCGTCTTACACTGTCCAATTATGATACTTTCAATGTTCTTTGCCAGCACCATAGTTCAAATGACAGTCCTTTCTTTCGGTCTTGTTTATTTAATGTTCAATTTAAAAACACCATGCCTTGGATCAGCCACACCTTAGTCCCCAAAGTATGATCCTTGTGTTTCAGCACTTCAAAGAGGTCTTATGCAGCAGATTATATCTATCTATCTAAAACATATATGTGTCCTTCACTATATCAAAGAATGTACCTTCCATTTCTAGTTTTGTCAGGACTGAATGTTGGATTTTACCAAATGCCTTTTCTGCATTGACAGCATGATCTTGAGGTTCTTCTCTTTCATTTTATTTATTTGGTGGATTATGTTCATTTATTTTCTAATGTTGAACCATTGTTGTTGATGGAAGGTATTACTGAGTTTGTTCTAACTTATAACAGCACCATGTAAAATAGAATAACAGAAAACACTGCCCAGTCCTGTGCTAGCCTCACAATGTGGTTTCACGTGATTCAAAAATGTTACATTTTGTTTTTAATTTCTTCTGTGCCCCACTGGTTACTCATTGAACTGCAATCTGCATAGTTGGAAGTTCAAAGTCACTAGCAGCTCCACAGGAGAAAGATTGGGGTTTCTGCTCTCATAAGCAGTACAGTCTTGGAAACCCACAGGGAGTTGCCATGGGTCACTGTTGACTCGATAGCAATGAAGTGAGGAGGGGATGACTCACTCGTTTAAAGTAAGGTGTTGCTAAATTTCTATGTCTTTAATGTTTCCTTGTTCATTAGTTATTGATTTCTAGCTTTATAACTTATGGTCAGAGAATATGCTTTGATTTGTATATTTATCGAGGCTTGCTCTGTGCCCTAGATTTTGACCTATTCCAGAAAATGAAATATGTGCATTGTAGAAGAAAATATACTGTTCTGTTCATGGGTATAATGTAGTGCATGTGTCTACAAGAGCAAACTGGTTGATTGTGCTATTTGGGTCTTCTCTGTCTTTATTGTTTTTTTTTCCAGTTCTGTTCATCGTTGAGCATGGTGTATTAAAGTTTCTTAGAATTACTATGGAATGGTTTATTTGTGTATTTCTCTTTTCAATTCCGTTATTTCATTTTATATATTTTGGTGCATTGTCAGTGGTTTCACCAATGTTTACTACTGTTATGACTTGGTGAATTGATGCTATAATCATTATATAAAATTCTTTGGGTTTTTATAATAGATTTTGACTTAAAGTCTGCTTTATCCTAAATTAATATTTCTATTCCTGATCTCTGTTAGGTAATATTTGCATGGTTTATTTTTATTTATTCTTTTATTTTTAATGTGTTTGTTTCTAATAGGTGACATATTGACCAGTCACTGTTTATTTACTTATAAATCCATTCTACCACTCTCTGTCTCTTGACTAGCACATTCAATCCATCTGCATCTGGTGAGGTTCTCCATAGGTAAGGGTCCCTTCCTGTCGTTTTGCTCTGCTTTTCTTGATAATTTTAGTAGTTTCTTTGTTCCTCTTCATTTTCTATGTGCGTTCTTTTTGTGTACGTATTTCCTTTTATTATCAGATGTTTGGGGGCTTCCTGAGTCTTTGTTTTCCTGAAACTTTTTTGTCCTGAGATTTTTTTAAGTTGGTGAGTAGACTTAATGCTTTGTGGTTGCTGATAAGTTTACACCAATTATCTTAAAACTAAAATAGTCATGTCTTAAAATTATCTTAACTTCCTCCCCATGTGCCAGGAGTGGGGAATGCCTGGCCTGTGGCGGCAGAAGGTCTGCAGAAGCAGCACCACTCGCTAGCATCACAGGTCCCACCAGAGAGGCCATTCCAGCCATCATAGGACGGGTGAGCTAATGAAATGTTTGACCAAATATAGTAGGCTAATTTTAAGTTGATCATTTTATATGGTTTAAATATCTAAATGGTCCTTGGCAGAAAAAAAAATCCCTGCCATCTACCATACTTATTTCTATTATATATATACCATCTACTTATTTCTATTATATATGTATAGAAATACATATATATGGATATATATGATAGAAGTAAGTATGTGCTTACACTGTGATTGTGTTGGCATACATTTCTAAAAGCTAGATTATATAATTATTCATTTTACAACTTCTGTTCTTCCTTCTCTAATGTAGTATCCTTTTGAGAATACTAATTAAATGTCTGTATTTCAGAGTTTTCTTCTGTGCATTGCAATATCTTGGCTTCCTCCAGAATGCCCACCACTCCTCCCCGTGTGTAAGTTTTAATTTATGTTTCATGTTTGGAGGCCTTTCTAATATGTCTAATAATTTAAAATTATTTATTTATATTTAAGAGCTGATGATCTACAATCTGACTACAAGATTAAAGTTTGTGTGCAACTTATTAAGTGGTAAGCTACTACATAATTAATTACTTACTTGGGATGGATCTAAATATGTTTACACCATATGAGCTCCTAATAAAACGATATGAAAGTTAAAAAAATATGTTTACACCACGATTTTGTTTTTCAGGTTTTTCCTAGAACTAGTCCTTTAGTGGGAGAAAGATGGAATGGGTTGGAAAGAGGGAACCGATTACAAGGATCTATATGTGACCTCCTCCCTGGGGGACAGACAACAGAAAAATGGGTCAAGGGAGACATCGGGCAGGGCAGGTTATGACAAAATAATAATTTATAAATTAAAAAAAAAATGGGTCTTTTTACTAATGTAAACACGTCTACTCCTGGAAACTCTCAGGGGCAGTTCTACCCTGTCCTATGTTCACTCGGAGTAGACATTGACTTCATGGCGATGAGCTGGAGTAACGTTTTGAATTCCTTTATGAAGAACTCAGTATTCCATGTCCTGCCTACTATGTCCTGGGGGTCAAGAGAAGAAGGAAGCTCTGAGGTCTTTTTATGTGTGTTGACTTTAATTGATTTCCTCTGATTTTAGCCTCAAACATTATCATCTCTCATCTTTGTGCCTACAGTTTCTACATCTACAGAATCTCTTGTTCAATTTGCCCATCAATAAACTTTTCAAGAGGTAGAATTGTTTTACTGCTTAGAGAGAAGAGGATATAAATTTGTATCTCAGCTTGGGTCTTCTTTTCAGCTCTTCTGATTTGGGCTCCTCTTATTTCTCCTGTTTTTGGAAATAGTCTTCTATTTCCTCTCTCTCCCCCCTCTTACACACACACACACACACACACACACACACACACACACACACACACCAATTCAGTTCTGACCCTCACAACTAGGGCTGGTAGAACTGCTCTTGTGAGTTTCTGAGATGGTAACTCTTTTTGGGAGTAGAAAGTCTCATCTTTCTCCCATGGATCCGCTGGTGGTTTGGAACCTTGGAGTTAGCAGTGCAATGTGTAACCACTACACTGCTAGGACTCCTTTCTAGAAGTAGTAGAGCTTCTGATTTCAAATATTTTCTGAGATTCTGTGTTGTTATTCAATGATT
>NW_022103906.1:101285168-101290449 GCF_000313985.2 Echinops telfairi | reverse complement strand
AGATTTAAAAATTATTTTTAAAATGAACAATTCACACCAACCAAAAGAAATCAGTGTTTAGAATAGCCGAAAATAGAGAGAGAAATTTGGAGCATGTTATGATAACGGAACAGGAGGACAGCTTCAAGATTTGTGATTAAAGGTTGTCCAAGATTCTCATATTTTAAAGATTTGCAGGCAAATTCAAAACCTGTTTAAAATAAGGAACTCCTGTCTCAAATGCTGATTGCACTCATCCTATGTATAGATAGAGCTTCTTTTATAAATGTCATCCAAGGAAGAGCTACCCACCTGGTCCTTATTTTTACCAGCTGTGAAAAGAAAAACTTGGGAAGTGAGAGCTTCGAAAGACTTCTCATCTCTGGTCCCGCGTGAGGGGAAGCAAATGGGGTGAGGGGAACAGAAGTCAAATTCATCGAAGATCAGTTATGTACAAAGCACTGTGTTGGACTCTTGCTCATGCAGTTATCTTGCTGCACAAGGTAGATGAGCGATGATGAGAGGTGAGTGGTTCGATCCCATCTTCAGGTGGAGATGTGGAGGCTCCAGGTTGACAGGTCTGGATCACAAAGCTGAATGGAGAACAGATTCGGGACCTTGATGCCCACAGCTGCATTTTCAGATACATTGTTCTAGGAGAGTCACCATAAATCACAGCTTCTTTTAGTCAGACACTGCAGAGAGGAAAAAGAACTCCAAAATGCTACTGTGTGTTTTAAGGGAAAACAGGCCTCTTTAGTGTTTCCTCGTCAGTAGTGACAGTCTGCCTTCCCCTCGCTTGGTGCAGAGGGTCAGTTTAAACCCTCTGAAGTGCCAAGAGCTCCATCTGCTCCTCCATCTGAAATGGGAATAGTTTGCTCTTTTTTCTTTTTTAAACTTGATTTGGTCTTTCAGTGTTTGTGTTGCAGCCTTCAGTCCAGATGCCAATAATGAGGAAAATGTATTAAGTGATAAGGGAGAAATCAGTGAAATTAAAGCGAATGAGAAAGGAAAATGAGAAATGGGAGAAAAGGAGGGGTGGGTCTTGCTGTTTTATCTAGTCCAGGTGTGATGGGGATTGAAAGCATGCTTCTAAGAGATTTCAACAGATACTGACTCACCCCACACAACTGAGGTAGTGGGGGTCACGACGTCCCTGGGAGATGTGCCAGAAACACCTTCAAGATATTCTGCCTGCTCTATGGCTACAGCTGCTGTTTATTAGGGATGCTCATATTTTATGTGTGCTAGCCTGAGAAGGGAATGCTGCGGTAACACCCAATATGTGGGAATCTGCAGATGATTGATTTCGCATCCATGTGCAAAGCTACAGCTCTCCATTACAAGAACATGAGGACAATATTTCAGAGAACCAGAGAATTATTGAGCTTGGAGGTACCATGGGGGCAGAGGGAAGGCTGCAGAGGGGGGTGGAAGGAGTAATTCCCTAGGAAGCACCTAGAGGTAGGATTAGAACCGCCTTTGATAGGAGCTGCTAGTCAAACTTGAAATCTCCCTCAACTTATTTTTTCAGGTATAAAATGAGCTAACTATACATGCCATAGAGACTTATAAAGAACAATCTAAATGACTATACTTAACATAGTATGCTAAGGAAACAAGATTTTATTAATTATCACTTAAACAAAATTTCTAACTTGAGGAAGGAGAAGTTTAGAAAAGGAAAATTATCTCCCTTTTAACTGCAACACAGCAGTTAACGCTTTGCAAGGATTAAGAGGCCTTCAGCTGAGTCTTTGCCCTGGCTTTTCCCAGTTACGTATGGAAATAGCAAAGGCCGTCCCGATGACCCTCCTTTGCAGATGTGACTACAGATTCAGAAACCTGGAATGGCAGTTACTTCTGTGGCTCTGGTTGTTGGTGAGCATCCAGGAGGGTAAAGGTCTTTCCAAGGCTGCTTTGGGAAGGAGGAAGAGGAAAAAATCGGGAAGCCCACCTTGATCACTGTTTTAAAAGAGACTCGCATGTATGATTTTCTCTGAGTGCAGAGACTCCATGAATTTTTTGGAAGTTAGAAAACCCTTGAATTTTACTTTGGTTCCTTAATTTGGTAGGTGGAGAATGATGGCTCTGAGAGGTAAGTCACCCTGGAGCTCAGCGAGGGAGCCTGTCTGCAACAGCCTGCTCTGCTGACTCCCAGGTCAGTGCTGCCAGCAGCAAACCCGGACTCTCCCTCTCCAGCGGTACTGCCATTTCCTGGGGTGGGTCCCCAGAGCTGTCCAAATAAAGCTGGGCTCCACAGTGAGTCAGTGACAAGCATTTCTGAACCTGAAACTACGAATTTCAACATTACAGGGCTGCCTGGAGAGCAGGCATTTCTTTTAAGTTGTCTATTCCTTTATCAAGAAAGCTTGGTGGCTCAGTGAGATAAACATTGAACCGCTAACTTCAAGGTTAGCGGTTCAAATCCACCAGCTGCTCCTTAGGAGAGCTATGAGGTGATCTGCCCCATTTGAGATTTGTAGTCTCAGGAACCCCAGAGAGGATCACTACGAGTCGGAATGGACCGGATGGCAGTGGGCTTTGCTTTCTTAAAAAAATTCCTTTGTAAGATAAACATTACATAAATCACAAACACTTCTGCTTTAATTAAAAGTTAAAGCCAATTAAAATCAACAACAATAGAATCATTCCCTAAGATAAAAAAGCAAATGAGAGAAAAAGAACGTTGCTGCCAAATATTTCCTGGTATCATTTCCAGGGGTTTGGGGAACGCCGAGGACGGGATTTACTCTGGGCGCTGGACGGTGAACCTGGCCGGGGGCACTGGGACGTTCCACCGCAATAAGAGCCTGGGGTCTGCCTCCGGGGCCCTCTCAAGACGGAAGCAGGCCAGGCCACCACCGCTTTCTGCCTCTCTGGGGAGAACAGGCCCAGCTTTGTGCCAGGCCTGTGTGCGGCTCTTTAACTCCTTTGTTTCCCACCCCAGATAGCATCTTATTTATTTATTTTTCTTCCTGTCCCTGGCCTCTCATTTGATTTTGCTTGTTCAGCGCAGTATGTATTCCCTACAAAATGAATCCACTTACACGTGCAGATGTTGGAAATCTGTGAGCAATCTCGGGCCCCACAGAGAATTTTCTTTGCAAAGCCATGGACTTTGTCCTCAGCAGCAGGGGTCGCTGTTGGGATAGGAAATATCCCCAGGGCTTGGCTCCGCAGAACTATTCTTACCCAAAGAAGAAAAGGCTCCACCGGAGACGCAAACCTGGCAAAAGAAATTCCGAAATGAATGTGAAACCGCATAAAAGGAGGCTGTAAATTATCTACGTGTCTTTACAATCGGAGCCGGCGGCTTTGAGCACCCATCCTGTTGGAAGATAGACAGGGGGACTGATCCCAGTGCGTCAGCAGTCATGATCTCACCCAAATCCACGGCGGCCACGGAGTCCCAGCCTCGTGGGGGGGTGGGTGGGGTCGCCACAGACAGGAACCAGTGTCCAAACCTGCCCTTGTTCCGGGGCCCCCGACATCACGGGAAAAGGAAGGTCGCGATGTCGCATGGAAGACTAGGTCTCTGAGTGACTTGTGGATTTGAGCGCCCAGGGTGAATGATTTGCCCGAGGACGCCTGGTTAACCGGCTGTCACTAGACCCGACCGTGTGGCATGAAGTGCAAACATGGCATAGCTAATGTAGCCATGGCCTTTGCCTAGGTTGGCGGGCCGGTAGACAGCACAATCTTTTCGTGAATCCAGTGCACAGACTCCTCTATCACTAGTGGATTCCATGTGCCTTTGCCAAGACCCTTTAAAATACCCAAACCAGCTGCCATTGGGTAGACGTGGGCTTGTGAGGAGAACGCGTGCCCAGACTGGAACGTGCTCTGGAGACGGTTTAAGGCTGAGAGCTTTCAGATGCAGATCTCCACAAGTTCCTTCGCTCCTCTGTGTGCGTCCAAATGTCCAGTCTTCGAGTAAATAATCGAATCCACCCAACAGTCTTCAGGGATTCTCGCAAGAACGCCTGAAGGGTAGTAATGGTTACACAATTTAAAACATTATCTTAAGCAATACTTGATTCCTGGAAAACATGACATTCATTTACAATTCAAACACCGCGCTATGCAAGTGAAGGATGAGTTTGGGTTTACAGAAGAACTGGGCTCTCACTGCTGTGTGCCCTTGAGTCTGTGCCACCCAGAGCGACCCCACTCAGCGGAGGGGAACGCCCCACAGGCTGCTGCGGGCCTCGGGAACCCTACAGAGCAGTTTGACTCTGTCCTGCTAGGTCACGCTGGGTCAAAACGGACTTTACAGCAGAGCAACCACCGCCATCTCATGGACATGACCTGCCAGTAAATGGTCCTTTAGAATGCAGCCATGCAGTGTAGCACACTGCCATATAAACACAGCGCACTGTGCACGCACCACACAGAGAGAAAACAGAAAAAGGAAGCAACGTGGAGAGAAACGGAGGCTGGGGAGCCGATGTTTTCAGAATGTGATGCATCCCTTCACGAGCAGTCCCCCTACTTCCCTACATGGCTGGTGCTGGAAGGTAGGGTGGGGGAAGGTGAATCCAGTGCACACACTCCTCTAGGCTGTTTAGTAGCCTTTCTTCCTAAGCAAGCGAGCAAGCTTCCTAAGGACGTACCCCAATGTCTGCAGTGCACTAAGACAAAGGCTTTAATTTTGTTCTAGGATCCAAAGGAAGGAAATCAGAATATCTGTCAACTAAAATTGCTGCGTGGTGATGATACCTTAGGCTGAACAAGAAAGTTTTACTGGGAGGTGGAGAAGATATTGGATTAATATTTCAGTCTAGATTCACAAAAGTTGGGATTTAGTACCTGATCCATAAGCAGCTGATGGTGTATTCTTAAGGAAATATTTGATGGTTCTAAGAATTGACTTCCAAATCTTTGAAATAGAATTTATAGCACTATCAACTTTATGTTAGAAGAGTGGTTCTCAACTTGTGGGTTGCAACCCTCTTGGGGGGTCAAATGACACTTTCACAGGGGTCGCCTGGTGCATGACAATAGCAAAATTACAGTTATGAAGTAGCAATGAAAATAATTTTATGATTGGGGGGGTCACCACAACATGAGGAACTGTATTAAAGGGTCATGGGATTAGGAAGGTGGAGAACCACTTTGTTAGAAGGATTGAATTAAGGGAGAAAATGAATTTAAAAGTACTGAGCTCGTGACACAATGGATTAAGAGTTGGGCTGCTAATTGCAAGGTCAGCAGTTCAAATCTGCCATCTACTTCTCTGGAGAAAGATGCAATTTTCTGCTCCCATGAGATCTATTGCCTTGGAAAACCACAGGGATCA
>NW_022103906.1:101276360-101283936 GCF_000313985.2 Echinops telfairi | reverse complement strand
AATAGAGCTCCCTGTGACTGTGTTTTGTGAAGTAAATCATCACGTGCCAAGGTACCTCTGTGGATCCAAACCTTCACATTTTGGTTAGCCAACAAACTGTGGCTTTATTAACTAATCCGCACTGTTTGATTTGAAGAGGACGGAAAGGTGGATTTCCTTTGAGTGGTCAATACACCTTATGTTGTCTGATTAGCTGAAATGTTCTCTGGATGTAGAGACCCACAGCAGGCACCGTGAGCCTGCAGGTTAGACAGAGTATGAGGGTAACCCAAACCGATCCGTGACAATGCGCCAGAGGGAAATACATCGCATCCAGGCCACATTCCCTGTGGAGTCTGCTTACTTGGTCTGCTTGCCTTCTCTTAGCACAATATGGATGGGATTAGTATGGTCTGCTCCTTATAAAATGGGTTTCCTGATAATATGCAAGGCTTCCTTAACTTAAAGCTTTCTGAAAATGGTAAAGGGTTGCATTGAGAAACACCAGATCCACACCATGGAGTGAAAAAACAAAAAGCTCTATGAATTTTATTAAGTGTGTTTATGCACAACTGCAAATGCTGTAGAGTTGACATCTAATATGCATATCCTCAACCATGCTTGACCAAGACCATCCTCTATGGCAGTCTCTTCTTAACCTTCAATACTAAAGTCCGTGCCCACTGCAGTGGCACCACACCTTTTGTCTCATGAGTGATAGGGCAGGAAGGGTTGGCGCAGAGTGGGTGCTACTCCTTTTCAATCTGAAGGACCTTTACCTCAGTCTACGCCCAAGGGTCTTTCACCCCACTGCTTCCAACTACCCATTTTAAACCCTTTTTAAAAAGCCTTTCCTAGGCTATAACTACTCGAATTGTCTACATTATTGTTTATTTTTATTATTGTTTAAGCCATCGCTTCAAAATTCACTTCTGAAAGGTCAACAGATCTGTGCCGTCTCATCTCTGTGCACTGGTCATCTCGATGGCTGCAGCCGCTCAGGGCTTTGGTATTGCCCCGTCCCTGTCGCTGATGGACCACCCAGGAGACTTGAGCGGCCTCCTTGTGACCTCGCTGGCTCCCCAGGAGGGAGCATGGAAGCCACTCAGGTCTCCGATCACCGTTGCATCATGCATCCAGTTTGCTGCCTTTTGGGAGGCTGACGCTAACGTTCCATATTTTGCATTATCTTGGCAGTCACCCAGAGAAGAGCCTTTTCAAAGATGAGTGGCTCCGGCACCCATGTGGGTCCCAGTTTGCCCAGCGAAGCCAGACCCACTGCCACAGAACCAATTCTGACCCTGAGCAACCTTGTGCAGGCTTCCCAATACTGCAAATCTTTAAAAACAAAACAAAACTGAAGCAGTTTTATTAGCACTTCATCCACATGCCATGCAATCCGATAATTCAAATTATATCAAGAAGAGTTGTATGATTCTCACCATATTCAATTCTGTAAGTCTTTATGGGAGCACTCCACCTCATCTTTCTCTCTCAGTGTGACTGGTGGTTTTGAACCATTGACATTGCTGTTGGCAGCCCAGTGGGTATCCTACAGTGCCACCAAGCAGAGGACAAAGGTATCCTTGTATGAGGGAGACAGTTTGCTGCAAAGGAGTAAATCTTTTTCCAGTCAAACTGAGGGAAAGTGTCTCACCCAGTAGTTTGTCTTCTAGAAAGTGAGTGAATTATATCAAAACTACCAACAGTAATTTTTGAGTGGGTAATCACCAATTGAAAGCAAAAATGAGCAAGCGTTCCACATGATCCAATTTAAAGGGACGCATTTGGGAGCTCGAGTAGCAGTCACTGCAGAGCAAGATGCTCAAGACTTCCAGATGCCAAGAGACCTGAGTCTTTTCTCCAGGGATGTCTCTGAAGTAGGTGGCTTGGAGACACAATCTGTTTCTTTGGCTCTGCCGGTCCTGTACCTCCAAGTTACAAGGAGAGCCAGAAAGCCAGCAGCTCTGAAGCTAAATTTCTTGGTCTCATTTGAAATAGATGCTGGGCATTCTAAAGAGTGATGAATTGAAATTGGGGGAATTTTGAAAATACAAAAAAAAATCAAATAAAAAAACCCAACATAAAATGCAAATTGAAAAGAAAATGTCTCGTACTCAACTTTGTGTGTGCACTGAATACTTCCTGAAATGAGTAGGGTGCACTAGGATGACAACAGTTTTCCAGACTAACAAGGGTTGAGTCGAATGAACACATGCAGCATAAAGAGTGCGGGGTACTTTCAAGATGTTGTGCACAGTTCCCATATGCGCATGTGAGTCAATAGAGGGCTTTCATTTTTCTATAGAACGTATTCACAAGTTTTAAGTATTGATATCTTTGTCTTGTTTTCAGGAATTTAACTTAAAAAATCATTAGTCAAATGATAAGAATATATATACATATTATTCATCAAAATATATCTAACTATAACAACAAAAAACCAGTCAATTGTAAAAATAGTATGCCATCTATGTAATGGAGTGGCACAGTCTCTAAAGTAAACATAAATAGTTCATATTCACTAATATGAAATTCTGATAAAATATTATAAGTTTTATGTACATAGGATTAATTATATAGCATACTCTGAATACTTTCATTTAGAAGGATCAGCACAAGGTTGATCACTATGAGACAGAGGTAAAAGATGTTGTATTTGTCCAATTTTTCTAAACTGCTGTATGGCTCTATCCTATCTGATATTACTCTTCCCCACAGATTTAGAGTTCTGTAATTCACTGGAATGTCTCACGAGACTCACAGGCTATCACGGAGTTCTCATAGTGACTCTACAGGACAGAGTAGAACTGCCCTTGTGAGTTTCCGAGACTGTACCTCTTTCCGGGAATAGAAAGTCCCAGCATTCTACCACTGAACGGCTGGTGGTTTTGAACTCAACGTTATGGATCACAACCCAAGTCACAGCTATGCCACCAGGTTCCTAGGAGTCCGCACAGAGTAGTTGGCAGTGAGATCAAGGAAATGGCTCACGTGGTGGTCAAGACCCCAAGCCATGCTTCAGACATCATTCTGGAAGGTTCTCCTGAGTCGCAGCTGGAAGGGGCTGTTGACTTGCAAGACTGTAGAAGCTGGAGAATCTGGTCAGGGAATAGGCCACCGGCTCAAGTTTCAAGACACAGAGATCAGATGGAGATGAGCCAAATATAGGACCCTGAGCCAGAGAGTGAATTTTGTCAAAGCATTCCTAAATATTGGACAAGGACACTAGGGGTGGTGACTTGAGTCACAACCTCTACTAAGGTGAGGACTTAACCCAGTCCATTAACACAATAAACAACTCTTTCTAAAATGAGCTGGCAAACACAGGCACCAAAGTAAGGATTTATAATACACTACAAAGTGGATGACTGTGGCTAGAAGGACCATATCATCATTCATTGTACTGCATACAAAAAATTATATATATACTTAAGCATTAAGCATGCATGAACCAAAACAAGCAAACTCACTGACATCAAGTCAATGCTGACTCATAGCATAATGGCATATTAAAAGTAAGTTCCAACAATATTCTAAGGAAATAAAGACTTTCCCCTTCCTTCACTTCCCTTAAAAGAATCAGGTCAACCTTACTCAAAGCAGCCTACCATTAGCTTGCACTGTATCTGGAGTGATTATAGGTAATGCTCCCCCCACCCCACTTTGCTTCTTTGTATTTTTTGTTTTTAATATTTTTCAATAACTATGTATTAATTATGAATAAAAAGTAAAAATTCAAATAAAAATAAGTAAAGTACTGGCCTGAATTTTAGCATCCTTTTCTAAAAACAAGAAATAAATTAGCTATTTGATTCACAGGTGGTCTCTGGGTTACAAATATCCAACTTCTGTCCAACCTTTGGCTAAAAACAAATCCCATGTTGTGGTTAGATTTTATGTCAACTTGATGGTACCTGTGTGGAGGTAGGGGTGGAATTCACCATGTTAGTCAGGTGGTGGTCTGATGATGCCTTCTGGAGGGATGGCCTTTTCATGGGAGAGTCTGTTTCTCTCTTTCTGTTTGCCTTCTTCCTTGCTTAGTGTCTGCCTCCAGGAGTGGCTCCCATTGGGCTGCCCGCCCTGGGAGTAGTCAGTGCCCTGTCATGCTCCCATTGACCTTGGATCCACATGACTTTGCACCCACCATCCAGTGGCCTCCCTGCTTCCCAGTTCACCTTTCAGCATCATTATCTGGCAGCTACGTAAATCTAAAGGCCCTGGCTAGCACCAGACCCACAGACCTAAGTTGGACATGGCTGGAATACTTTCTTGTTATAAAATCACTTCTTGATTTCTTATGCATATAGGAGTGCCACTAGTTTTTTTTTCTATAGACAACCCAGACTAACATACCCACTAAACTTAATATATTGAAAATTTGAGGTAGATATTATTGTCCATAATAAGATATGGGTGCTACTTTGCAACACGGGTCAAACTATTAATATTATTACTAGTGTATTATTTTATTAAAGATGTCTTTGTGAGTCTACAAATATATCTTTAATGTTTTTATACATAGAAAGGTACACTGTGTGCTATATAGGAAGGCAAATATTGGACTAAATGATTTTACATAGGAACTCTCCCTATTGTTGAGTTATATGAAAATTCAACTGAAAAACTGATGTAAGAATGGGATCCATTCATAATTTGGGGGAATTTCCTCTATTTATATTTTTAAAGTTATTTATATTTCAGTTTAGGACCTTTTCCATCTTTATTCCTCTTTTTTCCAAGCCAAGGTTTGGATAAGCCAACAGATGTTCAAGTCTTGACCTATATCATCAGAGAAATAAATTTTGCTTAAAAAGAAATAGAGAATTTTGAGACTTTAAACAGAGTCAAAATACAAAATAACTTACTCTTCCTAAAAGAAGCCCTAGCCAGTGTGGGGCTTTCAGTGTCCTGATACCCATTCACCTTAGAGCTCTTCAGATGATTCATCTAAAGTTCTAAGGGTTTGATCCCAAGGTAAGGCCCTTCAAGTATCATTAATGTCATTGACCAAAATGCACAATAATGCTTAATATTTCATAAATATATTCAATTGTGTTCTACTTTCTCTCCACAGGTGTGCGTGTGTGTATTCTAGTGGTCTGTGAGAAATAAAACAAGATAAATTTATTGTGGCAATTATTGGCTAGAAACTCATCAAACCCCGTTTATTTTCTTAAGCATATGAATCAACTGTACTTTCCAGTCCTCTTAGCATCAGTTCAGGCTGTGTGATCTGGGGGCGCTGGGAGTACAGTGGGTTGCACTTGGGCCTGCACTGCACTAGGTCAGCCGTGCAGTCGCTCGCTCCCAAGTTCTCTTTACTGACCTCCTGGTTTATTACCTGGTTGTCATGTTCACCCCAGGCAGGACATCTCATTCGGCACTTTAATCGGATGATTCTGTTATTCTTACCCTGGTTTTGACTTTGGCACCATATCAACATCCATGAAACAAAAGTCAATTGAGTCCCTCAACATTGCAGACACTATAGTATGTTTTCAGTATATTTTAGTAGATTGAACCACAGGCTTTCTGATTTTATAAAGTTCACAATCTCGAATTTATGATGTCTAATCTATGCCTTCCACCTTGTATGGGTACAGATCAGCCTTAACTCCTACTTACAGGCTTCCTTCTTAAGTTCGGTAAATCTGTGTTTTGCCTTCTGTTATCCAAGAAGAGACTGAGACAGACAAAATCATAAGCCCTGAGCCAGGGGATGATATTATAGAGAAACATAGTACTTGGGTTTTAAGTTAGAATTGGGATATTATTTTATGTGAAAAGTATTTAATGAATATTTCACAATGAGCTCTGAAGGCATGAAACTTTTCCAACATTCTGGGGATTGGAAGGAAGCATTTCTAGGTTCCTTGAAAAATTATAAATTCTCTTGATTTAAAAAGTCTTTCGACAATGTCCTAATTAATAGAATAATAGGCTATAGGCTTACATATATTTTACTGCTTCTTCATTTTGTGGAAAAATCTGCCTTGCTGCCACAGAGCAACATTAGAAGATGCAATTCATGTTCCTGAACATTTGGATGATTTAATAGCTGGTTCAGGTCTAAGGATGAATCAATCAATTATTTATGATCATATTTTATGTGCTGGTTTTATCATCTGTAGCTTTTATATTTCATGTGTAACATCCAATTAAAACATTTGATTTTCAATAGCAATTTTTCTGTTATTGGAAAGAAGAATTATATTGATATAAAATATTTGTTGAGGCCATTCCTAATTTGGATTTTAAATTGATTTATATTTCACTTTTTACTGAATGTTCCTTACCTTGATTAAGACAGAATAATAGTTGTAAAGAGTCTCTCTGGTTTCTGATATACAAAGATAATTGAATCTCAGTTGAAACCATCACCAGTTACATATTCTTGAATAAACTATTTATGGTAACCTTTTGATTTTTAGCTAAGTAAATTGTAAGATAGGCACACTATTTTTTATCTTAAGGATACCTGGTAGTTAAATTGTTAAGTTCTTAATTGATATCAGAAAGGTTAGCAGTTTAAACCCATCGGTGGAACATCCAAGAAACAAACAAACACCTGGCATCTATGTATACCTGTAAAGACGTAGAGGAAGTTCTAGTCTATCCTATAGGGCCACTATGAATTGGAATAGAATAAATGGAATACAACAACATTATTGATTTTGATTAATTATAGAGCATTTCAGGAATAGACCAGAAGTATTCAACTCTCGTGACCCGAGGAGTCGTGGGATGAAATTAAAGAAGAGCTACATGAAGAAAGTAGAAGTTCATTTAAAAGACAGGAAAGAAATAAAGACCAAAAGTAAATGTCTGAAGTCTCTGAAATTTGCTACCGAATGAATGAAATGATGGGAGTAAAAAGATTTGAACAGAAGATTTCAAAAGGCAATCCTAGAAGACAATGGGAATTATTGCAATGAAATTTGCAACATTTACAAGAATCCAGAGAAGATCAAAGAGGTAGGTAGATCTCAAGCTGAAAGAACCGAAGCTAATGAAAGCCTCAATTGCCATATGGGAGGATTATAAACCAAACTCTGCCACGGAGCTGATTCTCAATCGCAGCGATCCCACGGAACAGCACTGCTCCTGTGGTTTCCGAGACCGTCACTACCAACTGGGACAGAAAGCCTCAGATTTCTCCTGCGGGGCAGCCGGCTGTTTGGAACTGCCGGCCGTGTGGTTAGCAGTCTGACTCAGAACCCACTAACTTTACTTAAAGTATTCTCAATGTTGAATATTGAAAAAAATACTGAATGGCACAGGAAGCACCCAAAAAGATTAACTTAATATACAGGAGCCATTGTACCAAAGAGAATGGATTGACATTCGAACACTGCAGAATGTTTAGAAGGTGGCATATGATCAAGAGCTGATGAAGGAAGAAGTCCAAGATGCACGGAAGGCACTGGCAAAATAAGCAAGGCTTCAAGAATTGATGTCATACCAATTAAAATGTCTTAACAAATGAATATAACACTGGAAGCATTCACTTGTCTATAGCAAGACATTTTGAAGACAGCTACCTGACCAGACCATTGGAGGAGATTCATGTTTGTGTCCATGTCAAAGAAAGGTG
>NW_022103906.1:101273352-101274981 GCF_000313985.2 Echinops telfairi | reverse complement strand
ATCCATGTCTGTCTGTCTATCTATCTATCTATCTATCTATCTATCTATCTATCTATCTATCTATCTATCTATCTATCATCTGTTGGTGTAGTGGTTACATGTTAGACTGCAACTGAAAGGTCAGCAGTTCAAAACCACCACTCAGTTCTCTCTCTCTCCTGGTCTCATTATGTGTTTATACTTTTCTTCTGCCCTACCCATGATCTCTTTCTGATTTCTCTTTCCTTTTCCTCATGAACTATATTAGCACAATACCTATTAATTTGTACTACCCTTCTTGAAATACATTTTCCCACTATTTTCAAGTATTTTGGTTTATTCAGGTGGCCTCTTACTATTATTATGACTTTTATTTTATTCTCTATCATCATCCCTTCATCTTCCCCACTTACCAATCTCTCACTCTTTACCTCCATCTCCTCACTGTATGTTTTCTGGGTCCTATTAGACCTCACTCACATCACTATCGAGAGTCGACTCTAAATGATCCCGTAGCTCACACACCACTAAGAGCTTCCCTACGACGCCATGGAAACACCATTCAATGGCACAAAGTACTACCATCGCCAGCACCCCCAAACAGAAAAATAAACACAAACAAATACAAAGAAATGAAATCCATCCACATACTATAGAGTACTCTGAAAAAGAGATTATTGGAATGATCAGAAACAAAATGCAAAAGAACGACTTTCAGATTCATTCAGGAGATGTGGAGACTATCCATGAGAACAATGGAAAGAATTGAAAAACTGGATTTTTGCAACAAAAGACATCCCAGAAGATAGACAATAAGATATGAGTCAGGCAACATGGTAAAAGATCTGAGCAATCGAATGGAAGCAAATGAAAATTGAAATCAGTCAGCTTGAAGAAAATCACTCTGTTTACAACCTATGAGAGAAATAATCAACCAAAAGCAAAAGGACCCAATTAAAACGTGAAAAAATATGTGGGACAGTGTCAGAAGAAACAATCTACATCTCACGGTATCCCAGATCAAGTCAAAACAAACAAACAAACAAACAAACGAACAAACAAACAAACAAAAATCTACTGAAAAATGGAAAGAGAAATAATGGAAGAAAAGTTTCCCAATATCACAGAAGAGAAATAATTATTTAAGAAGCTGAGAGAAAACCAAACATGAGAGACTCCCCCATATCACAATCAAATTCTCCAATTTCAAGTAAAAGGATAGAATTAAAAAAATAATTTTATTGGGGGCTTGTACAACTCATCGCAATCCGTACATCCATCCATTGTGTCAAGCACATTTGTACATTTGTTTCATCATCATTTTCAAAACATTTTCTTTCTACTTGAGCACTTGGTATCAACTTCTCATTTTTCCCCTCCCCTCATGAACCTTTGATAATTTATAAATTATTATTATTTTATCATGTCTTACATTGTCCGATGTCTCCCTTCACCCACTTCCCTATTGTCCATCCTCCAGGGAGGGGGTTATATGTAGATCCTTATGATCAGTTCCCCCTGTTTCCCCCACCTTTCCCTTACCGTACTGGTATCGTTACTCTCATTATTATTCCTGAGGGGTTATCTGTCCAGGATTCCCTGTGTTTCCTGTTCTGATCTGTACCAGCATACCTCCTCTGGTCTAGCCAG
>NW_022103906.1:101233780-101272513 GCF_000313985.2 Echinops telfairi | reverse complement strand
AACTTAAGAACATCATACAGGACACTACGCCCAGAAAGCAGTACAAAGAAAGGTGCACTCAAAATAACCCAGAATTAGAGGAGGAGAAAACACATTAATAAAACCACAACTCAACACCAGCCTAGACCAAACACAAGCATAGGAAACTGATAGCAATAAACTCACATATATCAATAACAACACTGAATGCCATCGGATTAAATGTGCTGATAAAGAGACAGCGAGTAGCCAACTGGATTAGGAAATAAAACCTATCTATATGCTGCATAAAAGTGACAATCTTCAACAAAAATAGACTAAAAATCAAAGGATGGAGAAAAATTTACCAGTCAATTTCAGCAATGAAAAAGCAGGAGTAGCATATTAATCTCTAATAAAATAGACTTCAAGGAAAATAATGCAAGAAATGAAGAGACTGGAAACTATATCATAATTATAGAAATGATAGAACAAGAAGACAAGCATTATGACATATACTTCTCCAGTGAAAGACTCACAAATTACATCAGACATTCCCCGAGTTGTAGAGTAGACAGCTTGGCAATAGATTTCAACACCACACTCTCTATCAATACTGTACTATGCAATTCCTGTTTAACTACCAACCTCATATTTTAATGAAATGGACAAACTAAATGTGGAGATGGAAGAGACCTAAGCCACGTATAAGCCAAGTGCTCCTTATAACGAAGAATAAAGGAGGAGACCTCACTCTACCTAGCCATAAAACTGTTACATAGCCACAATATTCAAACAGTCTGGAACTGGAACAATGTTAGGTACATAGAAATAAATGTATTTACATACATGCAATTGGGTTTTGACAAAGGTTCAAAAATATTAAATGAGAAAGATAGCCTTTTCAACAAATGGAGCTTACAAACTAGAATCTGTAACCGCAGAAGACTGAAACAGGACCCATACCTCACCCAAATGCTTAAATATAAACTCAAGATGGATTATAGACCTAATTATAAATGCCAGCGCTACAAGGATCATCAACGAGAATATTGGGCAAACTTAAAACCCCTATTGCAAGGCATACACATACTATCAATTATAATAAAGTACACACAGTAAGAGACAAAATGGATGACTGAGACCTACTTAAAATAAAACACTTATGTGCATCAAAATACTTCATCTAAAGAGCCAAAAGAGAGCTCACGGACTGGGAATACTTTTTAGAATTGATATAACAAACAAAGGGACTAATTACTAGTTACTAAAGCCTGTAGAATTCTGCAACATCTCAATAAGAAAATAACAAATAATCAAGTAAAAAAGTGAACAAAAGATATGAACAGAGAGTTCACCAAAAATGTCATTCAAATTCAAGTCCAGAGGTGGGGTGGGGACACAGATGGTTCAGAGAAAGTGATTTCCTTCTTAAAATCAAATAACAGTTTTATTGGCATGGAATTTACATAGCATGCAATTCAATAGTTAATCAAGAAGAATTTTACAATAATCACCACATGGGTTTTAGGATATTTTCTTTGTTCTTGTACTCATTGTTAGCTCCTAATTTTCCCACAAGCTCCCCTGCCAGAGCAGAAGGAACCATCCATCCAGTTACTGTCTCTATAGATTTACTTCTCCTGAATTTCATATACAGAAAAAGATTAGAAAGCAAACAACAAACTAACAACAACAAAGCAAAAGAGATAAAATCTCAATTAAAAAGAAATCAGAAAACATCAAACACTAGAATAAACTTAAAATGGATCAGAGGGGAGATCAAAAGATAGTGTTAAATCTTAACCTAACTATATCTGCCAGCATCTATTTTCCAATGCATTGTGCACGATATGAAAGCTACTCACATCCCTAATCTATGATCAGAGTTGATGTAAGAGCACATTTTCTTGTTCTCCTGGACCTAGTTCCAGATACCACGGTGGTGAGCACCCCAAAACTTTCATCTGTCTCTTAATTTCTTCACTTCAATTAAACAACCATCCCGGAGGACCCATGCTCATGTGGGCGGGATCCCAAATCTATGGGATCTTCAGATTCAACAACAACAAAACCAAATGGACAAATCCTCTGAGCTCAAAAGATAACAGTGTAGTGAAGACTGAAACAAACAGAAACAGACAATAAATAAGAAACATTGTGTAAAATGGTATCAAGTGTTATGAAGAAGCATAAAGCAGGTGAAGGAGAAATAATTCCCCCAAATAGTAACAGATGTCCTATGTTGTGAGGGTTCAAGCATACAATTTAATATAACGATGCTTTAGCAGAGATCTGAAGGAAATGAATGGGTAAGACATGAGAAAATCTAAGGCGTGCCTATTCCAAATGAAAGCAACTACAAAGGAAAGACCCTGGAGGGGTAGCATGCTCAGTATGTTTAATCAAATAGCAAGGAAGCTAGGGACAATGGGGCTGAGAGGCCAGAGGGAATGTGTTGGAAGATGGGCCCAGTGAAAGCCAGGGAAAGAATCACGTGAGGATGGTAGGTTTTCAGTCAGGGTCCCCTGGAAACCACTGCAGAGTGTGATGCAATGAATGGCGCTGGTACCATCCATCACAGCACGCTGTTTTTCCTGGTTAGAATCGAGCGTACTATGGAGGGAGGAGTAGAAACCCTGAACATTTTAGAGGCCCTTGTAATCATCCACCTGAGAGATAATGGTAGCCTGGGCAGAGTAGTGTCAATGGAATTCATAAGAGGGCTCAGATATTGAAGTTTTTTGAAGATTGAGTCAGTGTTGTTTCAGCATTTCCCCCCATTTTTATTGGCACACAATTTACATATACAATTGAATATTTCAATTGTTCAATCATATCAAGGGGAATTGTACAATCAGAACCACATCTGTCTTAGAGCACCCCCCACCTTTGGTTAAATCACCTGTAAAATGAGTTTTGCGATCACTATCAGTTCTGATGCTCCCTCCTGCCTTCATTGTTTACTCCCCTTCCATGCCTATCGCCCATGCATTCCTATTACCCCTGTATCAGTTATTATCAATACTTCAATATTCTTCACCAACTCCATAATTCAAGTGCATTGATTCTTCTTCAGTCTTCCTTGTTCAATGTTCAAGTTCCACATGTCTGTAAGGCAATTGAAAATACAACAGATTATGTCGGGCACACTGTAGGCCTCAAAGTAACATCCTTACTTTTCAATACTCTAAAGAGGTCTTGTGCAGCAGATTAACCCAACGCAATACATCCTTTGATCTCTTGCCTGCTCCTTCTATGAGCATTGGTTGTGGATCCAAGCAAGACAAAATTCTTGACAACTTCAATATCTCCTCCATTTATCATGCTAGCTACTGGGTCCAGTTGTGAAGAATTTGGCTTTTCTCTACATTGAGCTGCAATCTTTGACCTTCATCAGCAAGTGCTCTAAGTCCTTCTCATTTTCAGCAAGAAAAGTTGTGTCATCTGCATATCTATAATTGTTAATAAGCCTTGCTCCAATTCTGGTGGCATATACTTCTTCATATAATCCAGTTTCTCTGATCATTTGCTCAGGATACCGATTGAATAAGTATGGTAACAGGCTGCAACCCTACTGCACACCTTTCCTCATTTTTGAGCCATGCAGTATAACCTTGTTCTAACAACTGCCTCTCGGTCCATGTACAGTTTTCACGTGAGCACAATGTAGTGTTCTGGGTTCCCATTCAAGGTGAGTTATCGTTTGTTATGGCCCACACAGTTGAATGAGTTAGCATAGTCAATGAAAAAACTTGACATCTTTCTGATTTTCTCAGCTTTCAGTCAAGATTCATCTAATATCAGCAATGATATCCCCTGTTCCATGTCCTTTTCTGAATCCAGACTAAACCTCTGGCAGCTCCCTGTCAATGTCCTGCTATAGCCATTGTTGGATGATCTTCAGAACAATTTTACTTGCATGTGATAGCAATTATATCATTCTGTTATTTGAGCCTTCTATTGGGCCATCTTCTTTGCAATGGGGACAAATGTGGATCTCTTCCAGTCAGTTGGCCAAGTAGCTGTCTTCCAAATTTCCTGGAAGTCAAAGACAAGTGGCTGCATCCAGTGCTTCGTCAGCTTGTGGAAAGATTTCAGTTGGTATTTCAGCAATTCCTGGAGCCTTGTCTTTACTGATGCTTTTGGTGCAGCTGAACCTCCTTCAGCACCATTGGTTCTAGCTCCTATGCTACCTCCTGAAATGATTGGATGTTGACTAGTTATTTTTGATACAGTAGCTCTGAGTATTCTTCCCATCATCTTATGATGCTTCCTGAAACATTTGATATTTTTCCCATAGAATCTAAAATATTGCAACTCAAGGCTTGATTTTTTAAATTTACTTATTTCAGTTTAAAGAATGCTAAACATGTTCCTATATTTTGTTTTCTTAACTATAGGTGTTGCACATTTCATTATAATTTTTACTTCTTCTCAAGCTGCCCTTTAAACATGTCTGTTCAACTCTTGGACTTCATTTCTTCCATTTCTACTCTTCAGGTCTTCTGTCATCAGTGTTCAATGCTTCAAATTATTTCCTAAGAAGTTCTCAAAATTCAGGTGGGACAGACTCAAGGATGCATTTGAGCTCTATTGAGCCAATAGTACTCTTCAAATGACCTAGAGAAAACCAAAAGTCTGAAATGATTCAACTGTAGATGTTTAGCTTGGACTACTGGAAGGCTAGATTAAAGATGAATTCTAATTTATTGAAATGGTAAAGAGTATATCTGAAGAGAGCAATTCTGTGTGTGTGTGTGTGTGTGTAAGACGGGGTGAGGAGTTTGAACATGTTAATTTGTGAAGCCCAGAAAATATCCAAAAGGAATACCAAGTAGAGAGTTAGATGTATAAATCTGGACATCCTGAGATAGATCCAAATTTAAATTTGGAAGCTACTGGTATCTTAATGGAGATCCTGGTTGCAAAGGACTTGCATGTTTGGTAGTTAGCCGGGTGATTGAGCATTCCAGTCCATCCAGAGATGTCTCAGAAGAAAAGCCTGGCTGTCTACTTCAGAAAATATGGTCGTTGAGAAACCCATGTAGCACAATTTACTCTGACACTCATGAAGGCTCTATGAACTTTAGTCACCTACATGGCCACTGGGAGTAGTTAAGCAATGCAACTTTAGAAAAATACAGAAGAGTTATATAGATGAGTTATATAGATGAGCTATATAGATAGAGAAAAGACAAAAACTAAAGGCTGATACTTGACTTCCTCTAAAATCCAGAACTGTTTTGAGTGCTGCTCGGGGGATAAATGACAGGCTGAGATGCTTGGGGCTCTTGACCCACAGTCCTGCTTCCAAATTTAATCAACTTCACTGTGTGTGTGTGTGTGTGTGTGTAGTGCAGAGTAATATTACTACACACATTGGACCCAACCTATTTGTTTTCAAGTGCAACTTGTACTAACAGGAAGCTTTATGACCTTGGACAAACTAGTGTCTTGGTTTTTACCGATCTATAGAAATAATACTGTCTTCTCAAGTTCATAGAAATTTCATGGGAAATGAATTAAATATCTAAAACAATTCTAGGCACAAAATATTCACTATAAAATGCTATGCATTTAATATCTTGGGATAATAAGATTTCATTTAAATAGAGAGTTGACTGCTAAAAAGTTGGTTTATTAAGCATGATAGAGTCCTGTGAGCAAAAGTTTATAAAAGATAGAGAGAAGTAGGAGGGTGGGGGCAAAATATTGCACAAGCACCATTAAGCATTAACCTTGGAAGGTCAAATAGAGATTCTTAATACTATGATTAAACAGCACACAGTAATGTAAAGCAGGAAAAAATTGTCCTTACTTTTATACATTTGGCCTAAGATTATACATTCAGAGTGGAATTATAAATCAAATACAGGATTATTTTAATTTAAAATTTTGGCTCTTTTCTATAATATGCTTATTTATAAAACAAATATTTTATCTTTCTCAACAAGCTGCAATGTGCAATCGACTCAACCTTCCTTAAGCAATGCGGACCTGATGAGGTCCAAGAACTGTAGTCCTCAATATACAGAACATCACCCTCACAACTGGACCAATGTCAACCTTATGATAAGTGGAGAACACGGTGAAGTCAAGTGTTTCATTTTGCTTGGATTCACAATTAGTGCTCATGGCAGCAGCTGTAGTGGAGACATCGGACAATGCATGCAGTGGGCAGATATGCTGCATAAAACCTCTCTAAGGTGTTGAAGAGCCCAGACGTCATCATGAGGACTAAGGTGGGCCTACACAAAGCCATGTTATTTTCAATTATGTCCTATGCAAGTGACGCCACTGTGATGCATGGAACTGTGGCGCTGGTGCAGAACTGAAAGTAGCGCAGACTTCCAGAAGAGCAAACAGATCGATCTTGGGAGAGGCACAGCCAGATGCTCCTTAGAAGTGAGGGTGTTGAGACTATGTCTCACATACATGGGACACGTGATCAGGAGAGGCCTGTCCTTGGAAAGACATCCTGGTTAGTAAAGAAGAAAATCAGGGGAAAATAGGAAGACTGTCGGGAGATGGATTTACACAGTGGCTGTAACAACGGTCTCAGACCTTACGATGACTGCGAGGATGGAGCAGGACCAGGCAGTGTTTCATTCTGTTGGTTGTATAAGGGCTGCTATGAGTCAGTACCGACTGCACAGCACCTAACAACAACAACATCCTTCTTATCCAGTTTAACCTGCTAATGTACCTAATTTAATATGGAAATACCAATGAATCTTTACTTTTCCCTACGACCCACAATTAAATAGACGTAGTGACTGTAGCCATGGGCTTAAAGATAATAAGCATTCTGAGAACAGCGTAGTTCCCTTCTATTGTTTATTGGGTCGTTATGAGTCTCTGTCAGTGAGGCTGCACTGGACAACAACAATAATAGATTTAGTTTGAAGCTAGAACCAGTTGCAAATATTTAGGTAGTTGAATTAAAATTCATAAATAAATACAATTGGAAAAGCCTCTAGTCTCCAGTACACGACAAAAAGAATTTTTGCCATTTTAGCCGGGAACTTATTTTCAAAGTTTTCGTTAAAGAGGTAAATTTTCACCTGTAGAAACACTGCCAATTATATGATTACCATTTAAAACCTCCAAAGTAAAGCAAACAACAGTAGCACATTTTTACACAGAATGCGAAGTCTTTGATTTAGCCAATGAGAACGTCTTCTTTACACAGATTTTCGTCATCTCTTTCAGTTCCAGGGTATTCTAATGACAAATCAGCAAGGTGCTACTGTCTTGTACCTAGGAAGTGTTTTAGCTCATTGATATTCAGTATTGTAACCTCTTTCTTGCTAGACTGCTAATTAACATTTGCATTGGTTACAGAATTAACTTACCTTTTAGATTATTTCCTATTCATAGTTTGCTTCCAAGTGAACAAGATTTTTATATGAAAGCCAACTTTGTTTAACTTTGTTTTATTAATGGCATTAAAAAGGTACCTGTTTTTGCTATACTCTTATACGCATTTGCATACTTTATATCACATAAACTACACTATAGTTTGTGTGGCAGAAAGAAATACTGCCCACTACTATGCCATACTCAAAATTTCTGCTGTATTTGCATCCATTTTTAGTCACTTTGTCCGTCTGTCTCATTCAATGTCTTCTTCTTTTTCGTCGACCCACTCGCTGCTTTATGAAGCACAATGTCCAGAGCCCGACACCCCTAACAACCGTCAAAGCTCATGGGACAAGTCTCTTCATCCTCCCTTCTGAGGAGTGCTATGGCTCAGTCTCCAATATAACTCATTATCTGAGCCCTCTTACGAATTCCATTGACACTACTCTGCCCAGGCTACCATTATCTCTCAGGTGGATGATTACAAGGGCCTCTAAAATGTTCAGGGTTTCTACTCCTCCCTCCATAGTACGCTCGATTCTAACCAGGAAAAACAGCGTGCTGTGATGGATGGTACCAGCGCCATTCATTGCATCACACTCTGCAGTGGTTTCCAGGGGACCCTGACTGAAAACCTACCATCCTCACGTGATTCTTTCCCTGGCTTTCACTGGGCCCATCTTCCAACACATTCCCTCTGGCCTCTCAGCCCCATTGTCCCTAGCTTCCTTGCTATTTGATTAAACATACTGAGCATGCTACCCCTCCAGGGTCTTTCCTTTGTAGTTGCTTTCACTTGGAATAGGCACGCCTTAGATTTTCTCATGTCTTACCCACTCATTTCCTTCAGATCTCTGCTAAAGCATCGTTATATTAAATTGTATGCTTGAACCCTCACAACATAGGACATCTGTTACCATTTGGGGGAATTATTTCTCCTTCACCTGCTTTATGCTTCTTCATAACACTTGATACCATTTTACACAATGTTTCTTATTTATTGTCTGTTTCTGTTTGTTTCAGTCTTCACTACACTGTTATTTTCTGAGCTCAGAGATTTGTCCATTTGGGTTGTTGCTGCTGAATCTGAAGATCCCATAGGCTTCAGTCAGCAAATACATGCTGAACCAAAGAATCAATAGAGTTTTGAGAAACTTCCAGGTGTGTGGATTAGTGTTTTACAATCAGTCATACATCTTAGGCACTTGGGAACAGATGACAGAGAGATGACTGTAAGTTGAGCAAGGAACAAGAAAAAGACGTTGGTGCCAGCATCTTGGCTGACAAGCTGCCCTTAGACCCTAAAATGAAGTATATAAATGACAGTGCCCCAGTATGGCCAGGGTGGTTAGTAGCGAGGCAGAACTTCCTGTAATCCCTGCCAATATTAATACCAAACCCAGTTTGACTTACTCTGAAACACGAAATCCAAGAGATGACATATGTAGTAAGATTATGTAGTAAAAATTCCAGTCTATTAGGAGCCGAAGAATGTTTGTTCCTGGAGTAGAGAGAGGGCAAAGGTCTAGGCGGCATCAGTTCCCGATGGACTGCGGGTCAGGGTTGAGTGCCTGTTTCACCAAGACACCAGAAAGGGGAAGAGAATTGCAACAAAAATTGGGTCCCCTGTGAACAGTGTTGGGAACTCAGTATGTTGGCAAGTAACACTTGATTAAAAACAAAGCAAAGCAAAACAAGACAAGAATACACATAACATCACAGGATTTGGGTCTGAGAAATCATCTCCACCAGTCAGGGCGGAGTCTTTTCCCTGCCTGCGCGGGAGGGGGAGGCTGTCGTCCGCAGGTGTGGTACCTCAGCACCTGGAGCCAAACAGAACGAGGGAAGGTGGGGCTGACACTTTCTGCTACAGCATAACAGATTACCTTCCTGGGTTTTCTCCAGCTTATGTTTATGGTATTTACCTTCTGTTCCATTTTGGTTTGTTTGTTTGTTTAAAGGAAGATTAAATAACCTCATACAACATCGTGCCATTTGAAAATGAAATGAATCTTGAGATTTTTTCCACAAAGAGATAATGAGGTAAACAAACCCCTCTGTCTCCTGCCCACTCCTCTCAGGTGTGCCTGCTGTCAGAATCCTCTTTTTATAACAACTTCACTACTGAATACACAGAATTCTTTTTCATATGTACAGATTTCCCCTAAGTCTCCGTGGCTCCTATATAGCCCATCTTCTCTCAGAAGCCTTTTTGTTAATTTCAGCTAACAGCTTCCTTCTCTTCCGAACAGCTGATGGCCCTGTAAGGCTGAAAATGTGAACTACTGACTTTTCCTCTCATTGCTTCAAATTGTTCCAAATCGACATAGCCAGCTCTATGTTTCTCCTCTCACCCCAGGGCCATATATTCCACAGCCTAGTTGACACCACCGTTTGGAAGTCGCAAAGGAAGCCAGGTGGAACTTCAAAACAGAGCTGAGGGTCTTATCCATTCCAAGTTGATTTTCCTCAGTGGGGGCACTGGTATCCATTCAGCAACATCTCATTCGGTTTTCCAGTTTCCAATTGCTGCCACATCATTTCTGATTTCATTTCTCTAGAATTTTATATCATTTTCTCTTTGTTATTTGGAAAATTTACAATATGTGCTTAGTGTTTTTCCCTGTAGCTCTAGTTGTATTCTTTGATTAGCATTTGTTGAGCTTATTGCAACAGTGCATTTATGTCTTTCATTAAGTATAGGAAACAAGTCATTATCTTTACAAATATTTTTGTATCCTTCATTTTCTCTTTTCCTTCTTGGACTCCAGTTACACGTACATTTGATGGTGTTCTACATTTCTTTTGTGCTCTCTGCTTTTATTTTAATTATTTCTGTCTCCTAAGTTTTTACCTTCGAATTGTCAATGTTAAAGTTCTTCCTTTCTAATCTGAACGCTCTGTGAATATATCAGAAATGGAACGTGTCGTGCATTAATGTAAAAAACAAACTTGTCAGCTGCATTGCAGAGGAAAAAAGTGTTACATATTGGAAATTGCCTTTATGCAGGCAAGCAGTCATGTGTAAGCAGTGTTTGGACAATGGATTTTTATCTCTAGGAAATTAAGAGCCTTGGTGGTACTACATGTGGTAGGAATTTCACTTGAAATTGAATCCCTGCTTATCTCATAAAATATATTTTAGAAAATGGTAGAAAAATTACAATTGGATAATGGTAATGGTTGCACACATAATGAATGCAATTAACATCATGAGATGGCAAATATAAAAATGTTGAAAAGGCAAATGTTTTTGTCAGACATATATAAATACCACAATGAAAGCATTTAAAAAATGGGTATAGATTAAAATGGTATCTTATGATACATCACTAATATTAAAAACACGTACTCAGAGATCATCTGCTATGTGGCTGGAGCATACAGTCTAGTAAGAGGTAACAGATTTTGACAAACACATTTTGCTTGCTTTACGTTTGTCACACTGTGGTGTTTGTTTTTTTGTCAGCAGTATTTAAACACCAGCTGGGTCACTCAAGGTGAACAAGTTTGGGTGGTGCTCTCAGACTAAAAGCAGAATTCAAAAATGGAATACTCTGTTGACTTGGGTGGGATTAGTCACTAAGAGCTTTATGAGTAAAAGGAGCACACTGTTAGATATAGTTCCAGATGATAAGCCCTCAGGTTGGAAGGCATTGAAACATGACTGAGGAAGAGCTGCTTTCTCAAAGAAGGGTCAACCATAACAATGTGTTCTTTTGTAACCTTCATTTGCTGATGAGGCATGACTCACAATGAGAAGAAACACCTTCAGACTTCCATTGATAACTAGAATGTGGAACGCACCCAGTATGAACCTAGAAACACCGGATGCCATAAAAAGCGAAATGGAATGCATAGCGATTGATATCCTAGGCTTAGTGAGCTGAAATGCACTGGCATTGACCAGGCTGAGTCAGATAATCCCATGACTTCTTATGCCCAGGATGACAAATTGAAGAGAAATGGAGTCATACTCATTGTCAAGACAAACATTTCAAGCTCTATCTTGAACTACAATGCTGTGCATGATAGAACAATATCTATATATCTACAGGAATATACAACTTATAAAGATTTATACAATAACCAAGAAGGCAGTGATGAAAAAATTGAATATCACTTTTTTAGCCTGAAATTGATCAAACATACAATCAAGATGTAGTGATATTTATTGGTGATGGAACTGAAACAGTTGGAAAAAGGGGAAGAAATAACAGTTGGAAAATGTGACCTTCATGATAGAAACAAAGGTGGAGATCATATGATAGAATTTTGCAAGATCAACGACTTCATTGCAAATGCCTCTTTCCAGCACCACAAACAGTGACTATACAAGAACCTCACCAGGTGGAATACATAGGAATTCAACTGACTACATCTGTGGGAAGAGAAAATGATGCTTAATATTAGCTGCCAAAATTGAGGCCAGGCCTGGCTGTGGACAAACCATCAATTGCTTGTATGTAAATTCAGGTTGAAGTTGAATAAATGGAAAAAGAGCCAAAATACAACCTTGCATTTGTTTCCATGTGTGAGTCTTCCTCCTCAAAGTCTCTTTGATCAGATACTCAGTAATGGTGGCTGGGCACCATCTAGCCCCTCTAGTCTCATGGCAAAAGAGACAATTTATGGAGGCAATTAGTCATCCATTCCATGCATGCTCCTCTTCCTGACGCTCTTTCTCTTGCTATAGGTGAGCAGGGACCAATTGTGTTTTCTATGGCCCTTGCAAGCTCTTAAGATCTCATGCACTGTGGAAGAAGCAAGGGGCACTGACTAGGCAATTAGGCCAATAGACTGGGATTTCCCATAAAACCATAACCCTGAGTCCACATCAGGGAATAAAATTGCTTCAGGTGTTTGGTGTACATTTTTATCATTGTAATTTTATCCTTCACATATGTTGCAAAGTGAACTTTTCACTGGGTGAAATTTATTGATAGAATGTAAAAATAATTGGATATGTAACCCTACCCTTAAACATTATACTTTTTCTACCATTGAGCACCCAAACCAGTACCACATATGCAATAATGCCCTATTCCCCCCACCCTCTCAGCCTACTAATCACTAGTAAATTTTCACCTGTATACATTTGCTTTTTCTTGTTCTTTTATGTAACTAAGACCAGGCAATATTTGACTTTTGTGACTGAGCCACTTTCCTCAGCATAATGTTTTTAAGCTCCATCTATATTCTAGTATATATGTATATATCAAGACTCCATTTTTCCTACAGGCTTAATAGTATTCTATGTTGTGTATTTGCCACATTTTGTTGATGTTTTCACCTCTTGGCAGACATTTAGATGGTTTCTACCTCGTGACGTTAGTGAATAATGCTACAATGACTCATTAGTGCGCAAGTCTCTGTTTCAGTCTCTGCTCTGAAGTCTTTTGGGCAGATACCTTAGGAGGAGAATAGCTGTGACATATAATAGCCCTATTGTATTTTTAGTCGTGTGAGGAATCATCATGTTATTTTCCACAAAGTTTTGTATCGATTTCCAATTCCACCACCAAAGGTTTTGACCAGCGCATACAGCTATGAAACTAAGACCACAATTAACTTATAGAAAAACTCCCTCACTCCAAACTAACACTTCTTGTTGTCCTTGTAATCCTTCCTTTTCTCTTTTCTTAATTAAATACTTTAATTGGGGGCTCTTATATCTCTCATCACAATCCATACATTCATCCAGTGTGTCAAGCACATTTGTACATATGTTGCCATCATCATTTTCAAAACATTTTCTTTCTTCTTGAGCCCTTGGTATCAGCTCTTAATTTTGCCCCTCCCTCTCTCACCCTCCATCCGCCATGAACCCTTGATAAGTTACAGATTATTATTTTCATATCTTACATCTTCCTCTGTCACCCTTCACCCACGTTTCTGTTATTTGTCCCCTTGGGAAGGGGTTATATGTTCATCCATGTGGTTGATTTCCCCTTTCTCCCCACACTTTCCCCTTATCCTCCTGGTACCTCTATTCTCATTTTTGGCCCTGAGGGCTTTATCTATCCTGGATTCCCTGTGTTGCGGGCTCTTACTTGTAACAGTGTGCATGCTGTGGTCTAATATGATTTGTAAGATAGAATTGAGGTCATGATAGTGGTGCCGGGAGGCGGGGGCGAGGAAGCATTAAAGAACTATAGGAAAGTTGTGTGTTTCATCGGTGCTATACTGCACAAAGACTGGGTCATCTCTTCCTTGTGACTCTTCTGTGAGGAGATGTCCAATTGTCTACAGATGGACTTTGGGTCTCCACTCCTTGTCCCCTCCCCCACCCCCAATTCACATTGGTATGATTTTGTTCTAGGTCTTAGATACCTGATACCTTATCCCATTGGCACCTCATGATCACACAGGCTGGTGTGCTTCTTCCATGTGGGTATTGTTGCTTCTTAGCTACATGGCCGCTTGTTTATCTTCAAACCTTTAAAACCCCAGATGCTATATCTTTTGATAGCTGGGCACCATCAACTTTCTTCATCACATTTACTTATTCATCGCTTTGTCTTCAGTGATTATGTCCAGAAGGTGAGCATTGCAGGATGCCAGATTATTAGAACAAAGAGTTCTTGTGTTAAGAGAGTACTTGAGTAGAGGCCCAATGTCCATTTGCAACCTTAATTCTTAACATATAGATATAAGTACATAGATCTATTTCCCTCTCATGTATAAATATATTTACATATGTACATGTCTGTATTTAGGCCTCTATAAATGTCCTTTGCCTCCTGGTTCTTTCCTCTATTTCCTTTTACTTTCCTCTTGTCCCACCATCATCTTCGGCCTTCATTAGGGTTTAGTAATGTAATCCTAATTTTTAACCCCCAAAGGTACTAATTTTTTTTCTCCATCCCTATGCTTTATCCAGAATGCTGCACAGAGGGAATACTTTAGTATGCAGGGTTCTGAGTCTGTTTCTATTTCACTTAGGAGCCCTGGTGGTGTCGTGTTCACACATTGGGTGGCGATCCTCATGGTCGGCCGTTTGAAACAACCAGCCACTCTGCAGGAGAAAGATGGGGCTTCTGCTTGCAGGTGCAGTTACAGTCTTGGAAACCCACAGGGAATCTCTATGAGTCAGCATTGACCCGATGGCAGTGAGTTCGATTTTATTTCACTTAACATAATACATTTGAAATGTAACTTAATTATTGTATCAATAATTTGGTCATTTTATTATTGAATAGTAGCAAAATACACGAGAAGACACATTGTCAGGATAGACGAGGCCCTGGAGAAGGACATCATGTTTGGGAAAGTGGAGGGATGGCGTAAAAGAAGAAGGCCACTGATGAGGTGGATTGACCCAGTGGTTGCACCCATGATCCGAGGCCTGGGAAGAATTGTGAAGCCGGTATAGGCCCGCGCAGTGTTTGCTTCTGTTATGTGTAGACAAGGTTGCTATGGGTGGGAACTGACCCTATGGCTCTTAATGACAACAACAACAACAAATTATCACATTTTAATTTTCCACTTATCATTTATGATAATTTAGATTATTTTCATTTTTGATGGTTATGAATAAAGGTTCTACAAACACATCTTAATTCTTTTGGGAACTTAAGTTTGTTTTCATTTATTTTATGTATCTAGACATTGTGTTAACATAATTATTTTATTGTCCTTTTAAAGGCTTATGTGTTTGCACTCATATTCCTTTTTTCTTTATTGGGCCAAGAAGCTTGTATCCTAACTCTTTCTTTTTCAAAAAAAAAAATTATCTTAGTCCGTCTAGGTAGAGATTTATTATCTGAAGTTTTTAATAGAACTACCTTTTTTTTTTAGAACTAACTTTTAATTTGTTAACTTTTCTCTGTTGTTTTTGAAGTTGGATATTGTTGCATGATTTCTTCAAATTCAACAGGAAAATCTCTCTCTCTAAACTGATAAAGCATAGTCTTATATAATATAACATAATGATGGAATAACATCCTATCACCATTATATATTTTATTGTGTGGAAGCAAATCATACATACACAAGTCCTACACACAGAAGAGAAGAAAACTTTATAAGGATGTGATTGATTGGGCATTGTGTATGCTTTGAAAAGGTAGTAAGAGGAAAAGAAACTGTTTTTCATATTAATATTTAGAATACACTAAAGAGAGACATCTTTTTTTTTCATTTCTGTGATTCCCAATTCATATTCTTGGAATTCTGTCCAAACATTGTCTATGACATACTTATGTCCAGATTTTTCCACTATGTAGATGATACACACTTCTTTATTCTTCCTGAGTTTATATGCTTACTCTTTATCTACTGACATGGCTAGGTTCCATATGTCTAGTTGTTATGTGCAAAATCAGGGTTATGTAAGAATGGAGAATGATCATATCAGTTCCCAGAATGGAGCATGACTGTATCTTCGTATAGCTATTAAAGCACTGAGAACGATGGCCTGGTCAAGTTGACCCATCCCTTAACCATCATAGCCAGTATAACTCCTACGTAGCAACTTAGGTTTGCTATTGCCAGGCATCTATTGTTAATCCACAAAATAGTTGGCTAGTGAATTTTTCACCATTGATATAAATGTAAAATGTCAGGTAATGAGATAACTGATAAGCAAGGAGTAGGTGTAGTTATTTTTTCCCAAAGGTGCTCATCAGTGACTTTATTATGCTCAGAACCACATCTTTTAAGCCTCTGTGGGTTTTAGTGTCCGTAGAATTATTGACTCCCTTCCCCTGATAAAGAATGAGCTCAGAGTAACCACTTGTCAGGTTTTAGTCTCTAAGGATGGTCAAGAATAGATAAAAAAGAGAATACATCTGAAATGTGTGGAGTTTTTAGGGACTGTGTGAAGAGGCTGGAGGATGGGGATGAGAATGAGCGTTTGTTAGCTCAGCACAGTTCGGGGAACTCTGATGAACAGAGGTGGGCCTGTGCGGATGTCCCAGAAGAAGTGGGAAGGTGGTGATAAACCACGACTTTAGCATGACCTCTAAAGCAAATAAAGCAATGTGATTAAGGCAGTAAAAGGAGAACTCATTCTAGAGAAATGGGGGGAAAATGAAAATGCATTTGCGATAAAAAACGATTGTAGCTAGGAAATAATTGCAGAAAGCTTTAAGTGGCTGCTAGTTTTATTTGACCTTGAAGACAACAGGAGCCGGTGACAGTTTTAGAGTAAGAAAGTAAAATATTTAACACCCTCTATCAGTGGTCCCAATTTGATATCAATGCTAAAGTAATAAATTATTTGAGATTTCTGCAGGCAAGATAACTTATAGGAAACCTAGCTATCACATTAGGTGTGATATCATCTCTGGCAAACACCCAATGTCCTAATTAAAGTGCATTGTCAGTGAAGTTATACACAGAGATAGTCGTTATATACAGAGAAATAGCCACCTATTTTTATGTTTAAGAAGAGATAATAGTATGAGGTGGGAAATGTGATTGGATCTGCCTGCTAAGTCAACAAAATATGTCTGAGTACCGACTGCATACCTGACACTGAGCAAGCTGCTGGAAATGTCTCACAGAATAGAAAAAAAGCCTTAGAAAAAGTTATATTCTAGCATTCAATAGACCACCATTGCAGACATTTGGCAATTAGTCACAAATAATCACCGTTTTGGAATAGGGATGTGAAGGGTAAGTGGGAGAAGTTAGTTTTGGGAAGAAAATGTCTAGTGTCTTGCTTTAGAAGTTCATATCTGGAGAATTGAGATGGAGTCTTTCAAACCTTTACACTTGAAGCTGCTTGAAGGAATTTAGTTGAATTAAAAAAAACCCACACAAACAAAAGCAAACAAAAACCCTGTTTCTGTGGGCAGTTGAATGAGCATGATGAGGCTTTGCCATTGTCAGAGAGCACTGGTCAACCTCGTCAAGCTGTTCAGAATACTGTGGTCTCCCAAGGTCATGCGTAAGCAGGAAGCAGGTAATGGAGCAAAATTATGTCTAAATTTAAAATAAATCCAGAGGGTTCTGTGCCAAATAATCACCAGCTGCTGTGAGATCAATGTGTGTGGAATTATTAACAGGAAGCAAATTACTAACTACAACCTATGGAGAAAATTTGTCTCAGGCAAGAACTTTCTTTGAAGGATTGTACCCAGCATGAAAACATTTAATTTCCCTACAGTCTCTCTGCAGGGACCCACTAAGGGTGCCATTGGCAATAAACAAGAAGATGTTGGCTGCAAAGCTTTGGAATTACTAACCTGAAAGACAGAGGACAGTTGTCAGCGGTGGGGGTGGATTTCATCAACAATACCTCCAAGTCTTTGTGTAAGAATTCTAGATGGAAGATTTTTGTGACCAGGCCCCTTTAATTGACCCTACGACCGTGCACATGACCAGCCATCAATACAAACTCACTGTCATCTGTTGAATGAACATACAGACATACTCACGCAGTGCTAGGGGAACATCTGAGTAAAAAATGTTTTTTATCCAGAGACAGATGACCTTGTTTTGGAACTAGTAGTGGCCTCAGAGGGAACCAGAAAGTAGATTTACAGAAAAAGTCCATGGTTCACTGTGCTCTGTCAGAAAGGGTTAAGCAGCCTTGATGACTTAAATCAAAGTACTGGAACAGAAACCCACATAAGCCTCACAGAAGTGCAACTAGGAAGCAAGGCCAACACCCAGGAGCATTTCCCTGGTTTCTTACAGACACTGCTGACCACAGAGGTCACCTGCAGACACGTGTACAGAGTTAATTGCCTGGCAATACACTAGTGAGTAGGCACCACGAAAAAGGAAGACTATTCAGTCCTAAACGGACTCAAATGCTTTAAACCTGGTTGTAAGTGTCTTGTTTGGTTCATGCCCCACAAAACAATGCTGAGAGCACAGGTGCTCTGGCTTCCTTGGGGAGGAGGCATGACGTGCAGGAAAGAACATGGCCCTAGATTCATGTTCCAAGGATGGCTTTATGATTTATTAACTGCTTAATCATGAGCAAACTACAGGATGTCTTTGAGCTTCACTGTCCTAGCCTCCAAGGAGTTTATATTCTGTGTAAAAAATAGCAAAGTACAGAGACTAAATAAATGTCAAATCCATCACCAAAGCACTATTAAGAAGGGTGTGGAAGCACTGGGGTGGTGGCACAGTGAGAACCCAGGAAGACTGAGAAAAGAAGATAGCTAAACTAAACACTGCGAAAATGTTCTCCCTAGTAAGATATTGAATCCTTGTTGTTGGGATGATGAGCTCATTTGGAAATGAGGCCTTTGAAGAAATTTTCAGCTACTTCACAGGATGTCACGTTAGAGCAGGATGGGTCCTCCTTCACGATGATTGCGATCTTCATCGAAAGTGGAGAGCAGATACAGAGACACAGGGATTGCCAGAAAGCAGCAGGAAGTCGAGAGGGACCAGGGAGGACCATTCCCTAGAGCCTTCCAGAGAGCATGGCTCAGCTGACATGTTAGACTCAAGACTCCATAATGGATTTTGTTTTTTCAAAAAGAATTTCTGTTATTTTAATCTACCCAATTTGTGGTACTCTGTAATAGCCTCCTAGGAACCCAATACACATGAGGAGGAGCTTTCAGGAGAAAGGGCAAGAATCTACCCGTTAGGCAGAGAACATTTCCTAAACAAATTCAGATAATGTGAAAGAATGGCTGTAACCCAAATGCGATAATAAGGTTCCTATAAGAGCTGAGGGTGTAAGGAGATGATTGGAAGGTCAGGAAGCCAGAGTAATAAACAGGTAGTGAATCACGGGTGACTTTGTTTCCTCTGCTCTAGATTTTGGCTTTAAGTTGTATCTCACGGAAGGACTCTGGTAAGGAGTTCCTAATGCTCATGTTGGCAGTAATGTGGAAAATAGTTCCATGCAAACTAGCCTGTGTTGCATTATCGAGGGTAGATAGGAAGAACAGCAGTAAAATAAACCAGTCAGGGCCGGGCAGGTTATACTATGATAACAAAGGGACCACACGCTCAAGAGGGTTAAAGCAATAAAGTTTTATTTCTGATGCATGCTGGAAGTTACTCTCAGGTCATCTGAGAGCTCTGCTTTGCCCTCAGGCTGACATATCAATCACTATACAAATGCAACTTGGTTGATGGCAGAGAAAACAAGATACCTTGCCAAAGCACCACTAACTCGTACAGCATCTGCTAGGGACATAATTTCTCAGTTCATTGGCTTAAACCAGTTATATGGCTATACCTGTATTCATGATGGCAAAGAGATAGATTCCTTTAGAAGAATGGAAACTGGATATTGGTAAACAGTAATGTAGTTTATCAATAAGACAATGACATTTAGGAGATCGATTTTACAGTATGACATAGGCAACCTTATATAGAATCATAAATCTTACCTGCCTTGAGTAATATTTTGCTTCCTTTTTCCCCATACAACCTTGTAATTTTACTAAATCACAGGGCCATGTCTACAAGTCTGTATGTGTTGTGAATGCTAAAAACAAATAAACAAACTCTACAAGGTTGATTACTCCCCTCCCCCTCACCATTAGCATTTTGTTTCATCCCAATTAAGAGGAAATCTGGCAATACATCCTGATTTCCTTTACTAAATAGGGAATTTACACCCATTCTGCTGGTGGCAGAAATTTTTTCACACATTTATTGATGCCAAATAAGTTTGGCCTCCATCCCTGGATCTGGTTTTGTACTTCTTTGGCTGTTCGACAAAGTCTGTTGTTGAAAAAGATTTGAAGACCAGGCTCACAGGAGGACTTTACTGGCTTCTTTGGAAACTCTCAAGGGCTGCTTCACAGAGCAGTCATACCACGGGAGAAAGATGGAGGCAGCTGTCAGGGGACAGTCACGGCAGAAGAGGAAGGCCTCTTGGGAATTGTCTGTAGGAGAGATGGAAGCAGGGTTTTTCTGCCCTATCTGATAAGAGATAACTGTAGTGCAGTTAAAATAAAAGCTTGGGCACCAAGCTCCTTCACGATACAGGGTTTTGGTCAGGTAAGTGAAGCACTTGGTAAGATCTGCTTTTATTTCACTTACATGTTTAGATGGAGTTTATTATTATGTAATCTACTTTCGGGTTCATTATTAGCCTACCCTTTGCAACTGTTCAATTTTTGAATGAATGAGGGAAAAAGAGTATTGTTGTAAGTTTTGGGGAACTGGGGCAGTGAGAGTTAAAGTCAGGTGATACAGGGCCTTTGAGTTGAAATGTCACACTTTAGAACCAAAGTTATCGACAACATCATCAAAAGCTCAAAACAAGTAAACAGTGAAAACAAGGGGTGGGGGCAAACTTACAGAGTGGTGGAAGGTGATATAACACCAGTGGCAGACAGAAATAGATTTTTCACTTGCTAATTATTAATCTCAATTTCATAAAATCTGCCTGTAAACTTAATTTTTATTATTTTTTTGAATTATAAATTTGAAAAATTGTTGGAGTCATATTTTCTCTCTTGATTTAGGTATATGTCCATTGCTTGCAACAGTCAGTATCTGGAACTCTGTTAACTTGGAGTGTGTGCGGGTGGGGGGGTTTGGGTGGGGAGAGGAGCTGGAGGTGATGGAAGTGCTGACGATTCCATTTGTCCCTCATGCTTAAGGAATGATTAGCACCTTTTGTCTCTTACATACCTGGTGTTTCCTTCAAGATATTTCCCTTGAGGGCTTAGGACATTCGAGATTAGGACATTGCCCATTTTAATGCGTATGTGTAACAAGAGGCTTGCAGACCTAAGTACTATAAAACCCTATTGTTGAATAACTCTGCACTCTTCTCTTCTTCTGATTTCCCACGAGAATGGAGATCAGTCCCCAACCCTCTATTTTCCGTCTTCTTTATTTTCCATAATGTCACACGTGGCTTCTCAGGACCATTTGACTATGGTGCTGGACCCCACATAAATCTAAATAATAAGTATTATTCAATTTTGTGCAGCAACTACTAAAGCTAGTGATGAAGAAATTGAAGAATTCTACCAATGTCTTCAGTCTGAAATTGATCAAACAGGCAATAAAGATGCATTGGAATATCAAAAAGCGAAAGAAAAAAAAGCAAAGGTCCCTAAAAATACAAAAAAATAAAAGATCAAAGTGAATGTCAAAAGAGACCTTGAAACTCTTAATTGTAGAATAGCTAAAGCAAATGGAAGAAATGAGGACGTCAAAGAGCTGAAAGAAAAGCGGTTAGAGATTCTGTGAGTATTATAGCAACACCGACCTAGTGGAGAGGAAGCACTAATAGGTGGAAGAAGGGCAATAATGATGGTGGGGCTAAAAGAGGCAAAAGGAAACAGAGGCAAGCTCTCGGAAGCAAAGGCATAGATAGGGAGATTAACAGAGGTGAGCACTTATGCAAATACATTAATCCATAGCAATAGTGGTATTGGCCTATGCACGTATATTTATAAGGCAATACACTGAAGCTGAAGATGGATCTTGGGCCTCGTTTCATACCTCCCCTAAATACAAGAATACATTGTTCTAAAAAATTGGCATTCTGTGATGCTCACCGCACCCAAACCCTAATACACACACACACACACACACACACACACAATCACTGAAGACCAAATGGGTGCATAAGCAGATGTGGTGAAGGCAGAGGATGGTGCCCGGCTATTAAAAGATATAGTGTCCGGGGTCTTAAAGGCTTGAAGTTAAACAAGTGGCCATCCAACAGTGAAGCAACAAGCCCGCATGGAAGAAGCACATCAGCCAGTGCGATTCTGAGGTGTTGAGACTGGGCAACGGGCATCGCAACAAACAGTAAACAAACAAAAATGCATTGGTGAGAATGGAGTGGGGTTGGAGCTGAGACCCAAGGCCCATCTATGGCCAATGGAGCATCCACCCACAGAAGGGTCGCAGGGAGGGGTGAGTCAATCAGGGTGCAGTATAGCACTAATGGGTCACGCAATGCACCTCTGTGTCCTGGAGGCCTCCTCAACCCCCACTTTCATGACCTCAGTGCTGCCTCCAAATCTAGTCTAGACAGGAGCATGTACATAAGTACAGGCAAGAGACAAAACTCACAGCACACGGAGCCCAGGAACAGGAATGGGACTAGAGATCCCAAAGGGTGGGGGAAGGGGTAGGGATAGATGGGGAGTCAGGGGGGCACCAATCACAATGAATAGCACATAACCACACACCCCCAGCCAGGGGGAAGAGCAACAGAAACCAGAGGGGAAGGGAGACAGCGATTGGAATGAGATTTGAAAATAATTAACCATCTATAATCTATCAGGGGCCATGAGGGTTGGTGGAGGGTCAGGGAGGGAGGGAAAACATGAGGCGCTGATCCCAAGGGCTCAATGGAGAGTAAATGTCTAGAAAAGAACAATGGAATAGATGTACAGATATGTCAGATACAATTGATGTATGGCTTGTAACAAGAGTTGTAAAAGCCCCCAATAAAATGGGAAAAAACAAAAACAAAAATCTATCCATGAAAACGAAACAAAAAAATTTTTTTCAAAGGGCAGCCAGAGAAGACAAAGTAAAATATTATTATATGTGTAAACCTAAGTTTATAAAATCAAAAAGGAAGAACATGTTCAGTATATCTTAAACTGAAAGAACTAAAGAAAAAACTCAAGCCTAGAGTTAAAATATTGATTCTGCAGGCAAAATATTGGATGATGCAGGAAACATCAAAAGAAGATAGGAAGAATCCACAGTCACTGTACCAAAAAGAACTAGTCCACATTCACCCGTGGTAGTTAGATGGCTTTTTTGTCAACTGGAAGATGTATAAAGTGCAGGGTGGAATTCAATCTGTCATCTGAACACAGCCTGATGATGCGCCCTTGGGGGGCGTGGCCTTCACATAACTGGGGGAACCTGGGATCCTTCATCTGTCTCTGCTTGCTGGGACACTGACCTTGGACCCACATTACTCCACTCTGCACCCGACGGCCTACGACTGTTGTGTTAGTCAGGGTTCGCTAGAGAAACAAAACCAGAACGTTAATAATTATATATATATTTATACAGATAGAAAGATATATAACATAAGAAATAAACAGTTAATTAAATTATAAAGCAGTACAAATGACTCAGTGCAAATCACTCCCGTGAGACAGTTGTGAGAGACTGGCAGTCCTTCAAGTCTTGAGGGCCGCAGGGTAGTCCTCTGTAGAGAGATTCAGGCTATCCAGGCACAGGCAGCAAACAGCAAGTCAGGTCACCAGCCGTCAGCCAGATGACAAGTCTGATAGACCCCAGCTCAAGAGAAGTTGGATCATATGAAGCAGAATGCAGCATCAGAATTATTTTGGTAAGACTGAAATGAACCCAGAAAAGCAATAATAAAAGTCTTAAGGTTTATAGTTGTATCCTAAATGGTAGTTAATTTGAAAAATAAATCAGTAGAAGATATAATCAGAACAACACCTTGATTTTTGAAAGAGTTTCTTTAAAGAACATGGAAATTTCCATTTTTAATTGTATTACAAAATTTTAAGTGCATAGGGTAAAAAAATGAAAAAAACCCTTAAGCGATAGTATTATCAGAGAGTATGACAATATTAAATGACCGAATACTATCTGTAAATGAAGATCTCAAAAGAAAGTAGACATGTGGGAATGGATCTTGAAAGAATAAAAGTTGAAGTTTTCCCCACATTTGTCGAAAACTATAAATTATCAACTGGAAGAAGCTTAATGAAGCAAAAGTTACACAAAGAAAACTGCATCATAATGTATGATATTCAAATTGTTCCAGGCTATTGATAAAGAGAAAATGTTAAAGGAACTGAGGGGAAAAAAGACATCTAAATACAAAGGAACAAAATCTAAGAGCAGCAGCACAATCCTCATCAGAAACAATGCAACAAGAAGATCATGTATTTAAAATTTTAGTGGTAAGAAATAAAACCAATTGCCAATAATAATAAGAATCTTCCTAGAATTAAACACCCAGTAAAATATCTCTTCCGAAATAAATGTAGAATAAGAACTAGTTGTATTGTTTTTGTGGTTCAGTGGCCTTAAATCGGTTATGATTCAGAGGTTCCATGTACAACAGAGTGGCAACAACACCTTGTTCTATGCCTTGCTCACAAGCATTGCTCTGTCTGAGCACTTTGCTACAACCACTGTGTCATTCCATCCTGTCGAGTGTTTTCCTTTCTCATTGATCCTCTACTTTAACAAGCCGAATTCCTTTCTCCAGGGACTAACTCCTGATAATATGTCCAATGTAAGGGAAAAGATATCTTACTTCTTCCAAGATGAATTTGCTTGTTCTTCTACCAGAACATGGAATACTTAATATTCTTTGTCAGCACCACAATTCAAAGACATTAACTCTTTGCAGGTTTCCTTGTGCGTAGGAGATGATTGGCCACACCATGGCTTGGTTCTGGCCCACTTCAGTATTCCAGGAGACATCTTCTCTTTATAATACTTTACAGTGATCTTTTGCAACAAACTTGCTTAATGTAATACACCATTTATTTTCTTGAAATCTGCCCTCATGGGCATTGATTTGGGATGCAGATAAAATGAAATTCTTGATAATTTCAATATTTCCCTCCTTCATCCCTCTATTGCTTATTGGTCCAGTGGTGAAGATTTTTGCTTTTGTTTTTGTTAAGGTCAAGTGCAATCCATATTGGATGCTGTAGTCTTGGCTGTTCATCAGTAAGTGCTTCAAGCTCTCCTTCCTTTCAGGAAGTGAAGTCTTGTCATCTGCACATTGTAGGTTGTTAGTGAATCTTCTAGTCCCACCTCCTGTTCTTCATGCACTCCCACATTTTTACACTGTGGGGCTTCATGTTGCTGTGGTACTGGAAGCTCTGTCACTGGTGTTTCACATACCAGCATGGAGGTGGTACCCAATTAAAAATATATTCCAGTTATGATGAGCCATGCTTAAAATCATTCTTGATTTTATTTTGTCTGCATTAATTTTAGTAATCTGTACTATGATATGTACAACATACAATGTTGCAGCATAAAATTTGCTGGTGTTATTCTAATGACAACCCTCAAAGGCAAATAAAGATTGCGTTTACAAAGGTATTGATTGGGAATGTACAGAAGAAGCCTCTCACTATATTTTAATGATAACTCCTCAGTCAGAGAGGAAAACACATGAACACGTGTGATACACACTCCCTCAGGGAGTAACATGAATGTCTTTTGCTGATATTTTCAGATGGACATAGACCTTATAGTAATACAGACAAGAAGCATCATGTTGAATGGATATGAGTGAAATTCAGCTATTTAAATCCAGGCCACACAGCTTAGGCCCAAATCAAGCATTGGAGAGGCCTTGTTTGAATGCTGGGTGCACCTCATGAGGTAAGCTAGGTATTGGCAGCGAGAGCTTATTTAGGGCTTACCTTTGAGTTTCTGCCTGTCTTATGCAGAAGAACCCCGGTACTTGACCACATCAGTACTCTACATCATCGGATTTTCACACGAAATGTTGAGGAAATTTTGCTCGGAGGTCAACCTAAACATTGGAATCTGACCCGACACACCTGATTTTTGTAAACAAAAGCAGTTTGTATTTCGGGCACTAGGCGTTAGTTGGTGTTGTTAGTACAGGTTGTTTAACCCTTTTGCGGCCATGTTCCAAGCATTTTGCTATAATTTTATTAGTTTTTGTGGCTTTTTGTACTGTCTTTAGATAAAAAATATGGGCCCTAAGAAGGAGTTTTTTGGTAAAGAATCATCATGATAAGAAACTGGTTAAACATGTTGTCGATATTGTTGATAATTTTGTAAACCCTTTTAGAAACAATTAAGGAAATGCCAACAGCAGACCACATTAGAACTTTTTTTTTTTAAAGAGAAAGCCAGCCAAGTCCTAGAGAAAAAAAGGGAAAGAAAGGAAAAAAATCCCTGAAAAGCAGCTACCAGTTGATTTGATGGAAGGGGATTCCCCTTCCAAACAATGACACTCTCTCCATCCTCCTCTCCACACCCGTGTCCACAGATCCAGGTCCTCATAAATCTCAAGGCACGGGCCATACCCTAATTGTTAAAAACTTTTTAAATGTTGTGTTTCTTATTTAAATGATAATATTTAACTCTGAACTTCTTTACTTTGAAATTTCTGTGTAATGTTTTATATTTAAAAGGCAAGGATAGGGTAAAAACTTGGTGGATGAGAAGAGATTAGTCCATTTTCAGTTATTTTTTATGGAAAAAATGATTTGGAACGCGACTCTACCGCACCTTGACGCTCCTTCTAGAACAGATTAGCGTCGAGGTCTGGGGTTCTACTGCACCGAGGTTTACCTCAGAGTCCTCTTCTCCAGAAATACTGATACTAGCCTCCTCAGTATGTCCTCCTGATTTTATTTTGATATCATTGTACCTGTCATTCCCCATCACTCTGAGCCTTCCTTCCAACCTTCATTTGAACAATCCGATTTGCCTTGTGTTCTTACCTGTTACATGGATTTGTATTTACTCTTGTAATAATGTTTGTGCCTTCTACTCAATATTTCTAGCAAAATCCTTGGCTTATCGAGACGATTGTTAATTATCATTGATTTATCATTTTAATCCCTCCAATAAACCTGACATTGTGGAAAGACACAATCAAGTGTACTTGAAACATCATTACAATGAGTGATTCCCTTTGGATACTTTGCACAATAAGGCAACAATACAGAAAATTATAAAGGACAAAAAATAAGCTTGTGACTTACATCAGAACTGACATTATGAGGAAGTTATTGGAATGAAACCTTGTCTTAGATTTGAGACTATTCTCAGGGAAAGACTAAAATAACAAAGCCAATTTTGTAGCTTAAAATCTGCAAAACTAAAGTTATAGCTGATAATCTAACAATATATATTAAATGAAATAATGTAAATAATCAACTAATTCACGATAGAAGAAGAAAGAAAAGAAATTTAAAAACTCAGCTGCAATAGAAAATAAATAGATATATAACAAACGACTGAAAAACTAAGGGTGGCTAAAACCATACTAAGTGTAAATAGTGTAAGCAATCAATTAAATGACAGATTGTTAATTTGGGCTAAAAATGAGACCTAAATATTTGTTGTAATACTCAAATATAAAGACATAAATAGGTTAAAACCCCAAAGTTCTGAACAACTGTAAAATAGAGTTAGAGTCACCATATTAATAAAATTAGATTTTGGAGAAAAAAATATTTCCTAATATAAAGAACTTTTCACAATAATGAAGTAAATTCATTATAAGGATGTAACAATTGAAAAATTTAATTCAATTAGTAAGAAAGTTTCTAAATACATGTAGCAAATACTGATATAATTGAAGGGAGAAAGATAAATCCACAATTGTAGGTGAAAATTTCAATTCGCATCCTCAAAAATGGATGGAACAAGTAGATTGAAGCTTAACCAGATATTCGCCTACCTCCCCTTCTGTGGATAACATATTGTGGAGAGAACAATATGCACACTAGGATTTCCAAGAACAACTAGTATTCACTTTTACTGTAGAAGAGTCACTGTTCGTCAGCAGAATTCATTTAGTTGTCTGATTTCAGCAAAGGGCATTTGTGAAAGAAGAATATTAAGGGAATATTTAGAACCAATCCTTCCCAGAAGTATGTGGGATTCACAGGCACATGAAGTAGCCCAGGGGTTTCATTATTTTCTTACACACACACACACACACACACACACACACACACACACACACCTGTTGCTAATTAAAGATTTAAGAAGTACAGCTGGATAAGCAACATCAGCCCAGATGGCATTGGAAGAAACCTCTGGTGAGGCTCCAGGCAGACAAGAATTCTGCATGATCGATCACTCAGGCAGACACACGGATCGAACGACTGGCCCAATATATTTCAGGTTGAAAAGTACATTCAAGGACAGAAGACTCAAGGCCAGGTAGACTATACATTCCCTTAAATAGTCTCCAGCTTTAATTCCTCTTGCCTTTATCAGGTATGTTTGCTCAGTTTAGTACTGAGGGAATATAGATGTTCATTAAGCATCATATAAACTTATTTATAATGTTGTGCTTCCTTATGAAGTTCAATAATAAACTAAATATATAGTTCAAGTTCTATTGTATAAGAACTGTGCTGTATTTGTAGAATATGAAATGGTGGAATGTTTCCAAGAATATGTTCCTCAACATTAATTTGATCAATTAATTATGGGAAAGGTGTTCTTTTTCTTTTAAGGTGGATTTATGACCAAATAAAATCAAGAATTATGGGTTAAACGAGGTCTCCAGATTTTTGTTTTTTTATATTTAAAATAGAAGAATTTATGATGTTACAGCGACTTAGGGGTTAAAATGAATGTTCACATTTATTGAATGAATTTTATCATTGAATTTCCAGACCACAGTGGAACTTCAGATGTCCATGCTTGATCACTAGCAAAGTAAAGAGTATAGAAAATTATTTTCTTTGTTTCATGCCAATGATAGTAAATGTTCCTCTGGGTAATAGTGTTCAGTGCTCCTTGTAGTGAGGATCTGTACAAAGGTGGACTCACCAGGACTGGACTGAATGAAGACAGTCCAAGTGTCTTCATGGAGCTGCCTGAGAGCTTCTCCACAGCCTCTGCTTAAAGTAAAAGAAAGACTTGTTAAATTTAAGCTTTTATTTTTGTAGTTTTATACCAGACTTTATTCATGCAACACTTCATAAAAAACATTTTCAAAAGTGTGATAGGTAGGTTTATTGTGCTAACCTGGCCAATAAACACATGTGGGATTAATATGGTCACAGGTGAGATAAATGGCTCAGCGAGCCTCACTTTTCTGTATCTTGCTCTCTGATGATTGGACCAGTGAGCAGCTGCCTTAGCTAGTTCTCTGCTTCAACTTGCGAGCTACACTGCCTGTGGCACACCCAATCCATGCATCCTGTCGCTATAGTTTGAGGTTCCTTCAAGACTTGCTTCGCCACACTGCTGGTGTATGCATCACTTGAGATGGGGACTGTTGGTGACCCGCTCTGCTGTTTGCTGCCTGTGGCCAGACTCCCTTTATTGCTCTACAGAAAACTCAGCTGTCTGCTTCCTTGACTTGCACCCAGTAGCCCTCGTGAGTTGTAGGACTGCCAGTCTATTAACTGTCTCACGTAAGTAAATTGAACTGAGCACTCTGTACTGCTCTGTGGACTAATTAGCTGTTTATTTCTTCATGTTCTATCTATCTGTCTATCTATCAAATCATAAGTGTCCTGGTGTTATTTCTCTAGAGAACCCTGTCTAACACAGAAAGTTATTGCAGTTTCTTAAAACATATATATTTATTTTATTTTCTTTGATTTTATTGACATTTCATTCCCATACCATACATTTCAAAGGCTTAAAAATGTTAAAAGGAGTTGTACAGTCACCACCACAATAGGTTTTAGAAATGTTTCTTTGTTCTTGTACTCATTAGTGTTAGCACGCATCTGCCCCCCAGCCTTCCCCACCACAACACAAGAAGCTAGCAATCCAGTTACTGTCTCTATAGATTTACCTATTTGGATTGCATATAAAGAAAAACATACATAAATTAAAAGAAAAAGAAAAACATACACGCCCCACCCACAATAACAATTAAAACCTAAAACACAAAGACTTTAGTCTAAAAGAAAGCAGGCCGATGCAATACTCACCCTTATGAAGCTATCACTGGAAAGACAGGTGATGTAGCAAAGTGTGGTGAAGAAACACAAAATCTTGCCCAGCTATCAGGAAGAATACTATCTGGGATCTTTAAGTCTTGTCTTAAAACAAACAGCCATCTAAGTGAGGCATCAACTAAGCCCACATGGAAGAGGCATGCCAGCTTGTGTGATCTAAGGATTTCAAATAATAAAATCCAAATCCAAAGGAAGGAATGTTCTCAGAGTTTAAATTCTTAGCACCAGGTTTGCTAAAGGATATGGATGACAGTGGACATCCGAAACATATTTTAGGGTCCACACCTGGATTAAACCTCCACTGAACTCCCTCTGCCTATAATTCAGGGATGTGAATAGACTTGCTGTCAGACAGAGTATTGTAAAGTTGATTAGGGCAGAGATAGATAAGTTAAAATGTAACACCTTATCATTTTATCTCCTTTCGGCCCTTTTAAAAGTTTTCAGGTTTTAATAATTTCTGCTTTTTAAAAATTGAAGTTTCCCCTCTTTTGTTTTGTCATTGCTGCTGCTGCGCTCTCTCTCAGTCTGTTTGCTTCCTGTTAGTATTTTGTTTGAATTTCTGCACATGAAATCCAGGAGAGGTACAACTATAGATACAGTAATTGAATTAATTATGACCCAAGGGCATGGCTAGGGTGGTTGGGAAGAAATGGGGAGCTAACAGCAATGAGTACACACACACAAAATGTTCTGAAATTGATTATGGTGATGACTGTACAACTCTTCTTAATATGATTGAACTATTAAATTGCATTATATGTGAATTATATGCCAAAAGACTATTTATAAAAAGAAAACAGAAAATAATTAAAACAAATAAATTTAAGATGGGTCAAAGGGAGAACAAATAAAAAGGTGTTAGATTTTAACCTAACGACATAAACTTTAATTAACTTTCTATTGCACTCTGCCTCATGGAAAGGGCATTCATATTCCTTGTCAGTGATCAGAGGGGATTTTTATTGAGGGAGAAACAATTCATACAGTGGGAACCACAAGGTTTCACAGAGGAAAGTGGGCACAGGGTTTTTATCTGGTGAAGAAAGCAAGTGTACATGATGGTAATCACTGGTTTGGAATTACATGAAAGGATAAAGCAAGCTTCCTCGATTGCGCTGTGGAGTAAGCTTGGAATTGCCCACTGAAAGGCTGATGGCTGAAATCCACCAGCCAATCTCGTGGAGAAAGAGAGTTTTTCTGCTCCTGTAAAGAGTTACATCCTCAGAAACCCTAGATAGTGTTAGTAGCAGAGTCACCTGGTGGGTGTGAGCTTGTGATATGTAGTTAGTAACCCCTTACAGGATCTAGCACACATTCTCATCTCTAAGTTTGTGGCTGTAATCCCATTTGGAGGGAGTTCTGTGCTGTTCTGATGAACAGGATTAAGGGGGGATGTATTGAGTCTCCATCTTACTAGAGAGTGTGTGAACTAAGTCATTATCCCTTGTTTCCTTGGGGTTAGGGTCTGCTGAGATAAAAACCATACCTTCATCAAAGCCATTCCTTGGTATAAGAGCTAACTAAGAAGCAGGAACATAAGGAGACATTCCAGGCAATCCAAAGAAGAATCACAGTGGAGCGTGTTCAAGATCTCCACTTGGAGCTGAGACCTGAAGCACCAGAGGCTCTGGCACAGAATTCAGGGACAGAGCAAAGGAACGAGGCTTAGAATCGAGCCAAGGAGACGTGATACAGAAGAAAGGGCAGCACCAAGGCTGTAGACCCCAAGACCGAGCATCAGGCTGGCTTCCTGCTCCTGGAGACAGAGGTTAGGGGACACACGGCTAAAGGGTGAGGCCTAGAGGGACTTGGCTCTGCCAGAGGAGAGGTGCTGCTGTGGATGGATGACTGTGCACCCTTACTATGTATCGACTCTGACTTGCGGTGACCTGTTATCTTCCCTAGGAACACCCCCCCCCCCCAAACTCACTGCCAGTGAGCCACATCCAACCTGTAGGACAAGGTAAAACTGTTCCTGTGGGTTTCCAAGACTGTCACTCTTTATGGGAGTAGAACACCTCATCTTTCTCCTGCAGAGTTGCTGGTGGTTTTGAACTGTTAACCTTGCAGGTAGCAGGTCAATTTATAACAAGTTCTCCACTAGGGTTCCTAATTCCCCTCTAAACCCCTTTAATCATGAGTCTTATCTGTGTTATGTGTAGCCATTGCAATGAATTATAGAATCCAGCATAAAAGTAGAATGTCATGGGAGTAATGGTTGGTGTCAGCATAGGGTAAAAGAAGGATTGAGGGAAGAGGCATGTCTGACCTGTGCCTTGTGGCAATGGGGAAGCCAGGGGGAAGTCATCTCTGACCCTGAATTGTTTACACAGGTTAAAATATAGATGTATCGATATGCTCTGGTGGCCTTGCTGGGTCCCACCAGCCATTCCTGGGAGGAAAGATGAGACTATCCACTTCAATAAAGGTTTACAAAGCCCTGAGTTACTATTAGCCTGAATCCACTGGATGACCGTGGGATATTATAAGACAATAGCAAGTTAAATTCTACAAAGTTATCTGGTAGAGTTCCCAGAGCTAGGAACCTGTTTAGCAAATCATCATCTTTTATATATATAGCCTTCCTGTTGTGCAAACATTACCTCAAGACCCTCTGGATGAACACCACCTAGAAACATTTCTTAACCCCTGCTCTTCCTTTTCTGATGTGAGTGATTAAGATTCCATTGTTTGTTTAAGTTTCCCCATTCTTCTGTAAAAGTTACAATCCAGCATAACTCTGTGGAAATTTACAGATATGGCAGGCTACACAGTCTTATGCTAAAATTCAAAATAGAGTCTGACTTAGCACAACAATATAACTCACTCATAATAAAGAGCCTCAATTATGAATTTTAGGTGCTTTTACTAAAAAAAATAAAATAAAAGTATAAGTTTAAAATTAGAATATTAATGGAAAATTTATTTGGAATGAAAGCATAAATAATAAATTGCTAGAGCATTGGAGATTTATGTTTCAACATTTGGAGTTGTCTTTAGACAATTGATCAATATACTTAGCTATAAATGGCTCCACTGTGAATCCTCTCCCATTGACCCCTTCACGTGATCCTTGAGGATATGCTCCAGGACACTGAGCCTCTTGATAGTGGGAGTGGGTTAGGGTTGAGGGGCTGCGTCAGTTGCCCTTCATATTTTCAAGCTCAATACTCCTTCTGACTAAATAACTTGCCTGCATCAGGAAGTCTTAAGGATCATGTTCTCATGGTACCAATGTATACATCACAACTTACTGAATTCTGCTAATGAAATAGCTCATATTAAACTATATATTGTTTTTCATTGAAATGCATATTTAAATTCATAGTGTAAAATAAGTCATAAGGTATTTACTAAAATTTTTCAAGTCTTGCAGAAAAGCACCCAATCATGTGCATGCTTTGAAAATTGTCCAATCTTTAAATCAGGTCACCGTGTTGCCTGAAAGTGGTGTATACCCCCTCTGTCATACTGTGGCATAGTTAGATTTGGATTTTAGATCCCTTGGAAAATAATGTTACAATTCTCATTTGCTCAATGTTTAGCACATTGCTGGGACTAAATGCATGCTGAGAAATGAGCACAGAAGAGTCTCCTGTTCATCCAAGAATATATTAAACACATGGTATAGAGGCTAGAATAAATGGAGTACTAATAACTTTGTTGTAGTTTACTTAAATTGATCTTGTGTTAACTGACAATAAATTGAATTGTTTCCAAAGAAAGTCAAGAAGAATAATTAGAGATACTAAGTATTAGAACTTGGTGTGGAGAATTAAAGAATAAATTAATGCCTTAGATGAACAACAGATGATGACTCACTGTAAGAATTGAGGCGGGGGGGAGCACATTCAAGGGAGTGTGACTGGGGGAAAATGGAATAAAATTAAGCTAAGGAAATTGAACGAAGGAAAATTAAAGCAATCTTAACCACGCGGCTATGAAACCATTGAAAAGTCTCCCCAGAGAAGGGATGGAAACCTCCTTGCTTCACTCATTTCAAAATTGACAAAGCAATGGAAAATGTACTGCAGGCAGCAATCCCAGGCCAGCAGGGAGCAGACAAGATGATTTAATAGTTCTTTTCTCTCTCATTTATATGGTCTGTGCAATTATATTGCAGCTAAGAAACAAGATACCCTTCACTCTGGCAGTATGGTTACAGAGGCTTCATCTTAATCACAAAGTTGAAGAGATAGAAAAGGATGCCTTTCAAAATTCTGTCAGTTCTTCATATTCTTTTTCATAAACATGTTTCATGTTGGAAATTAAATTGAGTTTGTGTGTCTTCCACTTAACATATAAATACATGTAGCACTTAATTTGTTTTAAAAATCATTTTATTGGGGGCTCTTACAGCTCTTATAACATTCCATACATCAATTGTATCAAGCAATTTGTACATATGTTGCCATCATCATTTTCTAAACATTTACTTTCTATTTGAGCCCTTGGTATCAGCTCCTCCTTTTCCCCCTCCCTCTCACCCTGCCACCCTTGGACCCCTTGATAAATCATAAATTATTATTGTTTTCATATGTTACACTGACTGCTGTCTCCCTTCACCCACGTTTCTGTTGTTCATCCCTCTGGGGTGAGGGGGATTATGCAGTTGATCATTGTGATCAACTGTACCTTCCTCTCCTCCTTCCCCCATTTCCCCCCTACCCTTCTGGTATTGCTATTCCAATTTCTGTTCCTGAGGGTTTTATCTGACCTGGATTCTGTGTGCTGTGACCTCTTATCTGTACCTGTGTCCATGCTCTGGTCTAGCCAGAACTGAATGATAGGACTGGGATCATGATATTGGGGGGTGAGGAACCCTCAAAGAACTGGAGAAATATTGTGTGCTTCATCAATGCTATACCATGCCCTGGTTGACTCCTCCCTTCCTTGTGACCCTTCAGTGAGGGAATGTCCCATTATCTACAGATGGGTTTTGGATCTCTGCTCTGACAACCTTCATTTTCAACAATATGCTTATTTTGTTGCTGTTTACATTTCATGATTGAACAGGCTGGCGGACTTCTTCCATGTGGGCTTGTTACTTCTCCGATAGAGGGCCACTTATTTAACTTCAAAACCTTTAAGACCACAGACGCCGTATCTTTTGATAGCTGGGTACCATCAGCTCTCGTCACTAGATTTGCTTGTGTACCCACTTTGTCTTCAGTGATCATGTTTGGAGGATGAACATCACAGTATGCCAGGTTGTTAGAACAAAGTGTTCTTGTGTTGAGGGTGGCCTTAAGCAGAGGCCCAGAGTCCATCCACTTGCTCAATGTATTGCCATATGTACATAGGTCAATCTCTTAATTTTTCTAAATTAATATATTTACATAAATTCACACATCCGTAGAAATTAATTTTTAATGATTAATTTTAACTTTCAATTTGCATTTGTTTGACTATGTAATAGAGTACCAGGAAAAAGGCTTAATAATATTTTTCTACTATAAAATGTCCATGTCAATATCAACAAGGCACACCTGAGAAAATAAGCACTGACCATAAAAAAAATCTAATTTTAATATATAAAAGGAGTTATACAATGAGAGTGTTAGAGTTTTCATTGTACCTGGAAATACAAGCATCCAAAAAGGCCCTTGAATTTCAAATTTGTGTAACTAATGTTTAGGAATGTTATAGCTAATCTCAATGGCATAGAAAACACTTACAGTAAGAAACCTACATGTTACCCACTTACTGAAGACATAAAGTTTCATTGAAATATTATTAGGCTTTAGATTGAAAGTATTTACTATAAAGACCTCAATATGATTCCCAAAGTCAATGCATTACTTTTTATTAATTGTTACCTTCAAAAACATTAACTGATTTACTATTTTTAACCACATGCCAGACATTGCGCTAGGGCATCCATTCATTAACCTTTCTTGAGTTCCTATTCTGGGTACAACTCTGAACAACAAGACTTTATGAAACAAAATTTTCTGAATAATTATAGATTTAAAGAAACGTAAGATGGTATGGAGATCATACAGTGTATTCCTTAATTCTTCTCATTCAGTTTCAGTTTCCTCTAAGTTTATAATATTTTTGTTGGGTGACATCCAATAAGATCTCACTCACAGTGGTCTTGGGAGTGACAGAGAGCAACATGGTCCCATCCTGGACCATCTTCACCGTTGTTGCTACATTTGGCCCCATTGCTGCAGCCAGTGTTCCAATACTTCCATCGAGCGTATTCCTCTATTTTTATGACCCTTTAATTTAGTGAGCATGGAGGCCTTCTCCAGGAGATGGCTCCTGCTGATAATGTGTCTGAGTGCGCAGGCGAGAATTGCCATCTTTGTGTATAAGCACCTCTGACTGCGCTTCCCCCAAGCAGAATTATCGCGATTAAAATGTATTTGTCAAAAATCAAGAAATCACTATCAATACCTAACAAGTCACTAAACTTCAGACAATAAATTGTATTCACTTGTCATGCCTCTTAAATTTCCCCAGTCTCTGATAATAAAACTTTTCCTGTTTTTTGTAACTTTGACAGTTTTGAAGAGCACTGATGAGGTATTTTGCAGTGTTATGATATATTTTCTTATCATTGAACATATGCTTTTTAAAAAGTAGCAAAGAAGTGAAGTGCCCTCCTCTGTCAGAGGGTACCTGGTATCCAAATGACTTCAAGGTGATGTTAACTTTCATCACTTGGTTGAAGAGTGTTTGTAAGATTTCTTAATTATAAAGTTAATATTTTTCAAGTTAACTTTATTCTTGAGACTTAGAATGGTGACGATTAAGCTGTAATTCCACTAGGCCAGGATATATACTGCAAAGAATATTTAACTTTTCTTCATTTACTTATATATTCAATAATTTATATCACTATGAGCTCATGAATACATATTTTATGCTTAGGTTATAATCATATACATTATTTTTATTGATGCTAAAATCATTCTAGCTTTGGCTATTGGAAGATTTTTCATACTGGTTCCTCTTATCCTTTACACACCCCAGCATTTCATGTTTGAATATTTCATTACATTCTGGATGTTTGAGATGCTGTAGACTGAGAGCGAATATCTCCTGTCCTGTCCTGTCCTAAAGCGAGTCATTTCTCCAATTAATTCATGTTCCTTATATTGGAAAATTATATTTAGAAACCAAGATACAGATGCTGGGTGTGCTCATAGCTAAGCGGGTGGCGAGGCTTCTGACTGTGAGCTAACGTGTGTGCATACTAATTACTGCACACACAGATATTGTTTCTGTAATTTTAAATCTGTATGTGTGTGTTTAATGTCATGAGAGCTAGACAGGCATATAGGTAAATAGGTAAGTAGGTAGATAGAGAGATAGACATACAGAAAATTATTCTAATTCACATTAGAAGGTCGGAGTCCACTGTTGAGGACGCTGTGTATTGTGAGTGACTCCCAGTCTCGTGGGTTCATCTTTCAGCACTGTGTTGAAGTCGAAGTTGTAAAATTATTAGTTTCAGTTTAACTTCTTATGCTTAATGATTTCTTGTTGCTTCCTTTCTAAGAAATTTTTACCTGTTTTAAGGCTGTAGTTATCCTCTTTAGATACCTTATAGAAGTTTTATTTAGCTCTTACACCTCTCTCAAATTAAATTTTGTAAGATACGTGAAATAGGGTATAGGTTTAGATTTTTTTGTCTTTGCTATTCTCTTTTGATTTCCATGATTTTGTTCAGTTGCCCAAGCACCATGAAAAATACTTTTCCTACAGATAGGCCTTGGAGGCTTTGTAAAATGGCACTTTGCTCTGTATATGTGGGGCTACCTCTGGTCTTATGTAATGCTATAAGTTGGAAGCCATGCGGTGTTGGATGTGGGTTGGTGGTGTGTGAGAGTATAATCTGCCAGTACTTAACAATGTAGTCTTCTATTTTGTAATCTGACATAGTCATCCTCCATTATAGCAATCTGGTCTTTGGAACCTAATGTTGATAGTGAGGAGTGGGTGTATAATAATTATGATACCTGTGTCTGTTCTTATTGATTATGATAGCCTAGGCAATAGGTTATGCATCAGACTGTTAGCCACAAGGTCAGCAGTTCAAACCCATATGCTGCTGAATGGGGGAAAGATGAGACTTTCTGCTCCTATAAAACTTTACAGCCTTGGAAAGTGGCATGTCTACTCTTTTCTACAGGGTTGCCATTAGTCAGAATCAAATGATGGCAGTGTATTTGGGGTTGGAAGGTATATTAATGGTTCTATTACTTTTTAGTCAAGGTTAGGACTTTAGAACGTCTTCTTTCCATTCACCACCTATTGTTTGAAAAGGAGTCCTGGTGACACCGTGGTCAAGCGCTGGTTTCTCCCCCAAAGACAGAAACCCATCTAGCTGCTCTGCAGGAGGAGAACTGGCCATCCGCTCCTGTGAACACTACGGCCCAGAAAACATACGGGCAGGTCTAGTCTGCCGTTTGGGGTTGCTATTGTTTGAAATCAGCGGCACCAACAGCAACAATAATGCTTGTGTCACTTTCAAATGTAATGTAATGCTGCATATATTTCAGGTCCCATGAGGCATTATTATTTATCCTTTGAAAAATATGTATACATTTATATTTAAATATATGGGCGTGTTTCTATATACTTATTGATTTATTTTTGCTTTTCATTACTGTTTGCACTTGTGATTCCATCTGAGATTTAGTACTTTCTGCAGAAAAATGACTTCTCTCTCTGTCTCTGACTCTGACACACACACACACACACACACACACACACACACACACACACCCCCCTTTGAAAGGGTAGATATGCCCTTGTAGATTTCTGAGACCGTAATTCTTCATAGGAGTAGAAAGCTTCATCTTGCTCCTGTGGAGTGGCTGGTGGTTTC
>NW_022103906.1:101226574-101232157 GCF_000313985.2 Echinops telfairi | reverse complement strand
ACCTATTTAATATTTTATTAATTCTCTTTTCCATTGTGTTCCATATTATGGGAAATCATTTACAAACATCTTAAGTATTAAAAGTTGCTGTCCAGAGATCACATTTGAGAGACTATTGTGTTTACTAGGAAGCCTGGTGGCGTAGTGGCTATGTGTCGGATGGCTAGCAGTGTTAGAAATCACGGTCCTCTCTGGGCAGTGGCAGGGCTTTCAATTCCTGTAGAGCTACAGTCTTGGAAATCCACAGGGCTCCTTCTACCTTGTCCTATAGGGACACCATTGAGTTGAAGAGGCGATTCAAATTTTTTTGCTTGTATTTCCCAAGTGCACCTGTAATTCTGAACTCTATTTTTTTTGCTTCCCACCTTTTCCCCTCTGATTTCTGTGTTTTTTATGTTTAGCTTCTTAGCTGCTCCCACTCTGCAGCACAACACTTCCACAAATTACAAGAAGGAAAATTAATGACTCTTATTTCGGTCTTCACTCTGCTAGGATCACTAGTCTTCATGTACTGGTTGTTTTAACTTCCTTGAACTACATTAGTTTTTAAAAACAATTTCTAATCTTCTGACATTGTTGAAAGCTCCACTTGCTTTTCTATTTCATATTCTTGGCCTTCTGTCTTGTTTCATAGCCTGTGCCCACCACTGGCATCTACCGCCCACTGCCACTGAATGTATGTGACCCTGTAGTCCTTTGCCATAGAAACAAGTCCAACTCACAGAGACTCCACAGGACAAAGTAGAACTTCCCTTTACGTTTTAGAGACTTTCAATCCTTTGCGAGAAGATTGCCTCATGTTCCCTTGCGGGTTTGAACCACTGACTTTGTGGTTAGCAGCTCAGTGCATTGCCCGCTATGCCAAAAGCGCGCCTGTAGTGACCCTGAGGTAAAACTGTAAACACGTATGGAAGCACATTGATTTTTCTTTCTCCCTGTGTTTGACTTGTTGAACTTCCAGTTAGCAGTTGAACACTTAAACACCATACTACCAGGGAAATACACTTATTTCTTTGCATGTAACATGCCTATACATTAACATGCATAACTAATGAGAAAAGGTTTTTGTGCAGTTTTCAATAAAATGTATAATGTGTGCATTATTTGCGTAAGGTTTAATGAGTATATATGTGTGTATTGTACATATATAACATGTACATGTATAAATGTGTATGTAAAGACTGTTTTATTTTCCTTCCCTATATGTTTATTTGGTTAAAGTGATATATAAATATAACTAAAAATACACACACATACGAGGGGATCTCCCCCCAAAACTGATGCTTATTTGTGTTTTTGATGTGAGGGGGATAGTGCATTTGGAGTTCATTCACTGTGTTAGATAGTTAATCAAGCTTTTTATTTAGAGGTTCTGAAAACATTGTGTAACAGTGTGCAACAAAAAAGGCCTGATTTGTGGCAGACAGGGGACTGGTTTTGCCACCACAACAATGCACCTGCTCATGCAGCCATCTCAGTGCACCTGTTTTTGGCAACAAATAGCATGCCCCTCTTGCCCCCACACACTTTACTCACCTGACCTCACTCCCTGCAACTTCTTTTTGTTTTCCACGAATGAAGAGGAACATGAAAGGACAGCGATTTCACAACGTAGAAGAGGTTAAGAAAAAAAAACCGAAACAGGGGAGGAGCTGTCAGCCATCCAAACATGAATTTGAAAAGTGTGTACAAGAATGGAATCGCATATTTGACAAATGTATTCAGTGAATGGGGGTGTACTTTGAAGGTGACAAAAATTTAACACATGGCTTTGAAAAAATATTTTGTTTTTTTGGGGGGTACCCGTGTGTGTGTGTGTGTGTGTGTGTGTATGTGTGTGTGTGTGTGTGTGTATTAGCATGCTTCAGAAACTTTATGGAAAATTAAAGGACAATTGAACTTTTGAAGATTTCTCTGTCTGTCTGTCTGTCTGTCTGTCTGTCTGTCTCTCCCTTCCTCCTTGAAGCAATTCTGCTGTGCCCACGGGGTCGCTGTGAGTGCAAATCGACATGATCGCAGTGCACGTCTTGGGCTATACGAAGGTACGGAAATCAGATCTGCACCTTGGGTTCCAGTTCATACATGCACGGATCTGTTTTTAAAAAGTTAATGTCTCTGTGATCAGTGGATGACTGCAGACAAGTTCTTTCAGGAACACAAGCCTTAGCCTTCTTGCTGTGGTTAGATACAATTGAGTTGATTATGATACATAGTGACTACATGCACCACAGAAGGAAACACTGCCTGTGTTCCTATGATATCACAGTGTGGCCGCTGTTACAACCTGTCTCCTTGGAGGTCAATCCATCTCCCGAGGGTCTTCCCCTTTTTTTGTGCTGTCCTTCTAATTTACCAAGCATGATGTCCTTCTCTAGGGACTGATCTCTCCTGACAACATGTCCAAAATATATATGTCTTGCCAAGCTTTCCTCTAAGGAGCAAACCATGGTCATATGTCTTCCAAGGTAGAGAGGTTTGTCCTTTTAGAAGTCTGTAGTACTTTCAAATTTCTTCTCCAGAACCACAATTCAGAAACAAATCCTTATGCAGTGTCCAACTTTCACAAACATATTAGGAAATTGAAAATACCATAATTTGTGTCAGGTGAACCTTAGTCCTCATAGCAACAAGCTTGATTTTCAATACTCTAGAGACATATTGGATGGCAGATTTATCTACTGCAACACATCTTTTGATCCCTTCCCTGCTGTTTCCATGAGCACTGATTATGGAACCAAGCCAAACAGAATCCTTGACAACTCCAATCTTTCCTCCACTTACCATGATGTTATCTGTGGATCCAGTTGTGAGGGTTTTGGTCTTCTTCACATTAAGCTGTCATCTATGCCGAAGGTTGGAATCCTTGATGTGCATTCAGCCAGTTCTTTAAGTCCTCCTAGTGCTCTGCAAGCAAAGTTGTGTCCTTGGCATTGCACAGCTTGTTAATCAGCCTTCCTCCACTCCTGATGTCATGTTATTCTTCATATGATCCAGCCTCTCTGATGATTTGCTCAGCCTACAGACCAAACCAGTATGACGAGAGGATACAAACCTGGTGCCTACCTTTACTGGTTTTAAGGCCTGCAGTATTCCCACGTTCTTTCCCCACAACTACCTCTTGATTCATATACAGGTTCTGCAAGGGCACAATGAAATGTTCTGGAATTCTTATTGGATCCCCAAGGCTACCCATAGTTTGTTATGATCCACACAACTGAATGCCTTTGTCTAGTCAAAAACAAAACCCCAAAACCACAAGTAAGCATCTTTCTAGTACTTTCTGCTTTCAGTCAAGATTCACCTGACATCAGCAATTAGATCCTGTGTTCCATTTCCTCTTCTGACTCTCGCTTGAACTTCTGGCAGCTCCCTATAAGTGGAAGGCTGCAGCAATTATTATATGATCTTCAGAAAAATTTTACTTGCTTGTGACATCAATGATATTTTTCTATAATTTGAGCATACTGTTGGCTCACCTTTCTTTGGTATGGGCACAAATATGGATTTCTTCCAAATTTGTATCTGTCTTCCAAAATGTCTAGTGTAGATAAGTGAGTGCTTCCAATGCTTCTTCAGCTTGCTGAAACATTTCAATTGGTATTTCATCAATTCCTGAAGCTATGTTTTTAGATAAAGTTTCAGTGCAGTTTGAACTTCTTCCTTCTGTATCACTGGTTCTTGCCCATATGCTTCCTTCTGGAATGGTTGAAGGTTGACTAGTTATTTTTTGGTACAGTGACTCTGTGTACTCTGTCCATCTTTTGATGCTTTGGCATTATTCAAAAATTTGCCCATAAAATCTTTCAAGATTGCAAGTCGAAGCTTGCATTTTTCTTGAGTTCTTTCAGTTTAAGATATGCTGAGTGAGTTCTTCCTTTTTGGTTTTCTAACTCTGGTCTTTGCACATTTCATAATCTCTGCCTTGGTTTTCTCAAGCTGCCCTGTGAAATTTTCCATCCAGCTCCGTGACTTTATCCTCTCTTCCATTTGCCCTCACTGCTACATTACTAAGAGCAAGTTTCAGAGTCTCTTCTGACATCCAGGTTGATCTTTCATCACTTGGCCATGTTTTCGTTACCTCTTGCTTTCTTCATGAAGGGTGCTCTTGATGTCCTGCCACAGCTCATCATGTCCTTTGTCATTGGTGCTCAATGCATACACTGTTCTTTAGATGTTCTTGAAATTCAGGGATAGACTGAGGGTGGTGTTTTGACTTTTATGGGCTTGTTTTAATTTTCTTCAGTTTTAACCTGAGCTTACATATGAGCAATTGATGGTTTGCTTTACATCCAGTCCCTAGCCTGCCTATAACTGCTTATATTGAGCTTCTCCATTGTCTCTTCCACAGATGTGGTCAATTGGATTTCAGTAATATCATCTGGAGTTGTCTATGTCTATAGTTGCCTTTTATGTTGTTCAGAAAACGTATTTGAGATGAAGAAGAAAAGTCTATTATTTGATCTCTGATTTCATTTCTTTCACAAAGGCCATATTTTCTAACTTTTGTATTGTAATCACAATTAGTTATCAACGCATCTTGATGCATGTTTGATCAATTTCAGACTGAAGGTCATAGACTTCTTCCATTTCCTCACAAGCTTTAGTGGCTGGGGTGTAAATTTGAATAATATATGTGTTGATTGGATTTCCTTAAATGTGAGTAGATAGAATCCTAACACAGGCAGCATTGTGCATCTATATTGATGGAGTTTTCTATATTGATATATTATTCTATCCCTACATTGACCTTGAGTCTTTTCTGAAGACAAATGCAGTGCCAGTCCTCTTGATTGTTTCTTCCCAGCAATGTAAAGCATATGATTTTCTGATTCCTAATGGCCAGTAGCAATCCATTTCAGCTCACTAATGCCTAGAATGTCACTTTTAATGCATCCTATTTCATTTTTGACAACTTCCAATATTCCTATATTCATAATTTGTATATTCCAAGTTTGATTATTAATTAGTTTGCAGCTCTCATTTTGAGTCATGACCCATCTGAAAATGGAGGTCCCACAGGCTTCCCTTCTATGGGCTTTACTCTAGTCACATCCTTAAGGTTGACTCTTCTTTGAGAGCGCCTGAAACTCTTCTTCAGTCATATTTTGAGTGTCCTCGGATACGAGGACATCATCTTCTGGAGCTATCGCTGACAAAAGTCTGCTTTGTGTCATGAGGATTTTGATATCTGACAGTGTTTCAATTCTGTCTATAAGGTTGTTCATTGCTAATTCTTCAGAACTGGATATCCTGGTCCTTCTTCATAGTCTGTTCCTAGTTTGGAAGCTTTGCTGAAACGTGTTCACCTTTGATGACAACACACCCTACAGCTCGAATTTTTCCCAAACTTAAAAAGAAAATCGTTTTATTGGGAGCTCTTACAGATGTTGTAACAATTCACAATTCATAAATCAAGCATGCTTATGCAATTGTTGCCACCATCTGTTTCAAAACATTCTCATTCTTCTTGAAATCCTTGGTATCAGCTCCCCTTTTATCACCTCCCGCCCCCACCCTACCCCAGGAGTCCTTATTGTTATGTTGTATGTCTTATAAATTATTATTATCATCATCCATGTCTTG
>NW_022103906.1:101224533-101225526 GCF_000313985.2 Echinops telfairi | reverse complement strand
GTTGGAAGACTTTTGTGGCCTGTGAAATACTAGAGAGCAATTCTACTCTGTTCTACATGTTCAATGTGAGTTTAAAAGAACTCAGTGGAAATGAGCTTGGACTTAATATATGTACATATGAGGGAGCTTCAAAAAGTGCTTCCAGAAATGGAATGAAAATGTCATTTGATGTGTATGTGTAACATACATATGCATTAAATATAATGTTATTTGAAACAATGATTTAGAGCTGGAGCATATATACATGTTTATGCATATAGATGAAAGGGTTTATAAATCATGGAAAAAACATTGTTTTAATTTAATTTTTCCAGGAACATGTTGACACTCCTTGTGTATTATTTTTAATATATATTTCTTGACAAAAAGAATTACTAATGAAGCAAAAGAGATGCACTTCTTTATATCCTTGTCCTGTTATTCAATTTCCTTTGCTCTATTCCTTCACCGTATCTCTATTTCTCTAACTCTCAGTTATTTTTAATGCCCCACCCCCCAAAAAATGTTATCCAAATTTATACTCACAACAGTAACAACTGTGGGGCGTGCCTCATCATTGTACACTAATTTATTATTTCAGGGTCAAGGACATTCTCAAAATCACCTTCCATATACCTTTATTCAAGGAAGATATATTAATCTCTCTGCTTTGTTCTCCTGCTAGCTGCAATGTTCAAAATTCTGGTAAGTGCATTTTAAAACGCTGACCTCTGGTAGTCTGATTTCCCTCTCTCATCAGTCTCTTATGCATATAATAGATGGACCCTATCAGTAGACTTTCAGGTCTAATAATATGTCCATCTCAATGTTCATAAACTATTGTGTCTGAATATATATATTTTTACTCTACAAATATTAATAAGACAGCTATTCCTGTGTTAAAATCATAGTATATAAAATTTAGCAGAAGTGTGTTTGACCTAAAGGAAACTTCTACACAATATAAAATGCACACAACAATGAAAAAAATCATTTTATTGGGAGCACGTACAA
>NW_022103906.1:101217058-101222121 GCF_000313985.2 Echinops telfairi | reverse complement strand
GGTAGGCCAGCCCAGCCTCGGTGGTTTCCCAATATTGAACACAGCTACTGATTGATGAGAACTCTGATCTCGCTTTACCAGATCAAGTGGTAAAGTCAGTGGGCAGAACTAAAGCTACAATCAGGGTGTCCTGACTACCAGTCCCGGGCACTTCTTTTAGTACAGCAGAAACGTATTCATGGATTGTAGACCTTGCATGACCCGGATGCGGTGGTTTTACGAGGTTCCACGTGATACATGGTTCATCCAGAAGCCAGCATAACAGAGGATCTGAGAGTTGCTTCTAGCTATCTCAAGACCTCCTAAGCATTCTGTAGAAAAATATATTTACCACAGCTAATAAGGTTCTGTCTCTCCACTATCATTACATTTCTTCAAAGCAGTTCCAATAAGAACACTCCAAATTATCCCCCCTCAGCTAGTTCATCTGTTCAGTCAATAAGCAACATTTTATTGCTTTTATGAATTAAGCCCACTTTGCATCCAATCATTTTGCAAACATCTGTAGCAGAAGCAGTCTAGGGAGCTTTTGAAAAATCAATCAGTGGGGAACAGCTTTCACTTCGTGTATTTTTTAAAATTTTAATAAAGTATTTACAAATGTTTGCTCTGACTGAAATGGAAACATATCTGGAGCCGCAGCAGCATCCCAGAACAAGGGTGACAGTGTACGTACAGAGCTTGAGAATGCTTAGGGGACTGCAGAGTTGTTGGTAGCTGTCGGGCACCTCTCATGGCTCTTCCGTGGTGATAGCTTACCTGCTGCCACTGCGTGCTGCGGAACCACAAAGCTTAGCCAAGCTCAACCGGCATTCATTGGGGGATATTTGTTTAATGGGTCTGGTTAATCAGTTGAACACACACATTTCCATCTCTTCTGACATTTTTAGGAGTTTTAAATGTGAGTGGATATAGAAATAAAAGGAACATATTTAATTATCACTAGGTATCTAAATCTGGTCTTTTAAATGAAGAAAAATATTACCTGTTCAGGGCTGGAGTTCTAAGTGCTTTCTTGAGAATGATTTTAGACAGGTTTGCAATTGTAAAGGAGACGATGCCGTAGAAAGGGAGGAAAAGATGGCGATATCCACTGAGCCGTCGATGAGATTGAAATAGAAAGGTAGAAACTGTGAAACACAACTTTTTCCCAGAAGGAAATCTGATTCTGCTTAAATGTCCAAGTCAGGCTCAGCAAATCCTGGGGGTACTGCATTTCTGTTTGCATTTTTGGTTATTTTATTGCCTTTACAACATTTTGGAATGAGTTTTGTAGTATTTAATTGTGTGTGGTATGATATGTGGGTTTTCGAAGCCAGCCCACAGTGTCTCATCTGTAATCACTTAATGCTAATGCAGCTGATTTCATTTTGCATGTTGAGACTCCAGAGGGTTATTGAGGTTCAGACTGGTTGAGGGGGGAAGGAGTAGGAGTCAGCAAGCACAGGAGTGTATTTAACAATGCTGATTGAGACAGAAACTCAACACTAATCAAGTAGTGAACAAAAGATGCTTCGGACTAGAAATAAAAACAAAACCCAATACCTGCTAATTTTAAGGCTAGAATATGAGAGACCCGTGTCAAGGGACAATGCTACAAAGACTATATGGTTGTGCAATTCGACTCTTTATTTTCTGCTTTCCTCCATATGTTTCCTCTGGTCAGGTTTGAAAAGATTCTTTTAGCAGTGCAATAATAATATGCTAAAGAAGAGTTCTTTAATACAAGAGAAATGTGCTTTTTGAAGAATTAGCAGTCCAAGTTAAAATAGGGCAGGGCATGGCCCCACCTTCAAGAAGGCAGCATGGCCCAGGACTCGAGGCTGTGGTGCAGTGAGCCTGCAGCCTTGGCAGGGAGCTGAGAGGAATCAGGGTTTCTAGATGTGCAGGACACGTGAGGAGAGCCTGGTGTTGTCAATTTGTTAATGTGCTCAGTTGCTATTTAAGGGGTTGGAGATTCTAGATCCCCTAGAGGCACTTTGGGAGAAAGACTTGGGGCCAACTTCCCTGAGGATGCACTTGTTCAAAACCCCGTGGGGAAGAGTTTTATGCCAAAGCGCTGGAGGTTGTCATGAGTTGGCATTTTTGTTTTAAGGTTTGCTTAAAGTTTTATGCATGATTAACTAACCTTTTCTGAAAGACCAAACTCAAAATTCAGTGCCACCAAGCCAATTCTGACTCATAGCGACCCTGTGAGACAGGATAGAAATGCACAATGGGAGTTTCGGCGACTAACTCGTGATAGGAGTTGAAAGCTGTCTGTCTGCATCATCTCTAAACCCCATTCCCTGGGGAAACTGGAGTCATTTGGTCTGGTAAGGGTCTGACCCTCAAAGGGCACATGCCTTGGCAAAGTTGGATTTGCAATTATACTCTAGTTTATCAAGTACAGTTTGAGAAGCTGAAATGGAGAGAGACTTCAATTTTGTCTCCAAAGGCAGTTTTCAGAAAAACCCATAGCTGCCACCTGGCAGTTCAGAAGCAGCTGTGAATCAAAAAAGCACCCTTTGCTCAAGAGACTCTTTTTGCATGGAGGCCAAGTTTAGCATGCTTCTTCTCCCCATAGCCATTTTTGAATTATTGACTAAAGGATTTAGCCAGAGACTCATGTTTCTCCTCTCCCCAATGTCAACCCCTTGAGCAAACACACTTCCAAGTTGCTTTTTAAAATGCTTGTCACCCACTTTTAATGAAAGGAAGCACAAAAACTTGATTTCATAAGGATTCTAGACACATGACTGAAAGCTCAGGTTTATCATAAAAATGTCTAGTTTTCATGATCAAAGATTACATCACTGGTGTTTTAACCAGAAAATGTCATATCTAACTATTTCACTTATTTTATAGAAAATAGACACACTGTTTAAAAACATTTCCATTTTGCAAATATGTGATATACTGCATTGACTAATAAAAATATAATTTTTGTAGCATGAGAATATTTTCAAATTAATAGAGCATCACTATCTAGAGCAGTGGTTCTCAACCTTCGTCAGGCCATGACCCTTTAATACAGTTCCTCATGTGGTGGTGACCCCCCAACCATACAATTATTTTCATTGCTACTTCATAATTTTGCTACTGTTATGAATCAGGCGACCCCTGTGAAAGGGTCATTTGACCCCCAAAGGGGTCATGACCCACAGGTTAAGAACCAGTGATCTAGACAATATGTCACAATTTCTAGTTGTCTCCTGAAAGAAAGGAAATATTAAGAGAGTCATAAAATTCTAATTTTTTTAAAATTTACTCTTTCTGGCTATTTATAACATTACTGGTTTAAATGGCAATTCTTCCATGTTCTCACTTGCCTGCTGTTGCAGCAAAGCCATTATCTGAGTGAAGAAAATGACCGAAGTCCAGCTCTTTTCATTAGTCACTGCAAACCTCACACACATCTCAAACGAAACTCACAGTGTCACCATGGTCTGCTGCCTTCTCCAAACCCACTTCGTATTGCTTTTTGATTACTTTCTGAGTTGCTCCACAAAGGACATTTAAGCTGGGTTTTAGACCATGGAAATACTTCCTGCATTGTTCTTAGTCCTTTGGGACTAAAATTTATTACATAGGCCATCATTTATTTTCATTGATATTTATGTTGCTGCAACTTGTTAAAAGAAGTACCTGGGTTTTGTTTTGTTTGTCTGCTTCTCTCTCACTACTTCACTCTCTGGAAGACATTGAAGCTGACAAGACACATGGAACTACACTAGTGTGCTGAGCTGTAGAAGCCACATGAACCTACCCTGATGCAGCCCTGAGTGCTGGAGAAGCCATTTGGAGACCACTTCCAATGCTGAGATGCTTATAATGACACTGGATCCAAAGACTTTTTACCCACTGGCCATTCATCATCATTGCATGTGTTTCATGAGTCTGAAGAGGACTTTATAGATTGGTAGTGGACCTATGGGCTAATCTCAGACTTATGGGCTAGGACTGGATGGGGTTGGGATGTCTTCTTAATGTTCAATTCCTCTTGTATATAAACCTCTTTCTTATACACAGATGAGTGTCTATGAATTTGTTTCTCTCATCTACCTGGACTAACACACCTTCCTTGCATGGTACTGGAATGCTTGTGGGATTCCTTGCCTGAGCGTGGAGAAAGTTAGGGACTTTGTTGCTGGACACAGGGCAGCCAGGGGACTTCCTGGCCAGCGTGCATTGAGCGCAGGTTCTTTGCTGTGGCTCAGGAACCTGTGGGTGCTTTCCTCCTGACCACTGGAGAGGAATTCATTCCCCGTGTGATCAGTAAGTAATCTTGAAGTGGAAGCCAATACCAAATACTGTAGGAAAAGCATTTCCTATCCTGCAACCCTATCAAGAAATGAAAAAGATATTTATAATTCTGAAAGTAATGAATGATATTCTGAGACTGGATTGAAACCCTAGAGATATGTGAAACTAAAAGGCAAATTGTGTTGACCTAAGGCTCAGAAAACCAAGAATCATGAAAAATATAAGACAAATAAATCCACTGCCATCAAGTCAGTTCAAACTCATAGCAACCCTTCAGAACAGAGAAGAAATTCCCTCTGGGCATCAGAGACGTTAAATCTTTATGAGGACAGAGAGCCCCATCTGTCTCCCACAGAGTGATGGTGAGATTGAACCACCAACCTGTGGTTACAAGCTCAGTTTGTAACCTAGAAAGCCATGGCATTTAGAGAACAGTGATTCTCAGAGGAAATCTTGCTTTCGGAAAGTTTGGACATGAGGCCTGGCTGGTAGGAATATGATTTGAATTCACAACCAATGCACACACTTGAGCGACAAAACCACATCAAAACAAAAATAGCAGCTTGGGGACCCAAAGCCCATCTATAGGTAACGGGACACCCCCGTAGAGAAGGTCGCGGGGAGGAGACAAGCCAGTCAGGGTGCAGTGTAGCAATGAAGAAACATACAACTTTCCTCTAGTTCCTAAATGCTTCCTCCCCACCCCTCACCCACTATCCTGATCCCAATTCTACTTTACAAATCTGGCTGGACCAGAGGATGTACACTGGTGCAGATAGGAACTGGAAACACAGGGAATCCAGGGCAGATGAGCCCAG
>NW_022103906.1:101204584-101216175 GCF_000313985.2 Echinops telfairi | reverse complement strand
TTGTAAAATCATTACCACAATCAATTTTAGAACATTCTCTTCTTCTTTGGACTCATTGTTATTCATGCAATTATGATTTTTAATTGTGGCAAAAAATACACAACAAAAAATTCTATAATTCAATAATTTCTACATGTATAACTCAGTGCTATTGATTATACTCTTTGTGCTGGACAACCATTATTGATATCCTTTTCCAAATCACTCCATCACCATGAACATCAACTCAGTGTCCCTAAGCAACACTCTTCCTCCTTTCCCCATGGTAATCATTGGTCAAGATTTTCCCCCAGAGTTTCTTGATATAATAGTCACCTATCATATACTCCCATAGATAAATCTCTTTTTAAAAGAGTTGTATACACATAATCACAATCAGTGCTGGTGGTCCCTGTCCCCTCCCACATTCATTGCCTACTCCCCAACTCCCCTCACCCTCCCACTCCCAGCCCCCCACAAACCACTGCATCAGTTGTCTCTATGCACCCTCTCCTTTTGTGCTTCATCAACTTGGCACCCTAACATAACCAATAACAAATGAAAATAAAATGAAACGGAAAGATTAAAATAATAATAATATAAAAATAAAAGATAAAGAAAGAAAAGACCACCAGCATTATTTTTAAAAGCCAGAGAAGAAATTTCTGTTGTGGAACAAGTGAGAACTAGTTTAGCTTAGAGCAAATCCAGGTTGGTTCAAGGGGAGGTCAGCTGACCAAGCACCCTATTATACCATGGTTCCATCCGCCATCATCGAGTTTACGAGAATCTCTGATAGCAAAGCTGTTTGAATTGTTTGCCTGTGCCCAGAAGGAATCTGCTAGAGGCTTAATCTGACGAGGTAGTCTGCATATGGATATTGGGTTTCCACCATTTTCCATAGCCTTCTACAAATTGGGTTTTCACAATTTAGGCTCAGATACTTTTCCCTTCCTCAAATTAGGATGTTGTTATTGCCATCTTTGGACCACACAGGCTGGTGTGTTTCCCTGAGGACTTCGTTGATGGCTCACTTAGATGGCTGCTTGTTTGAATATAAGACTTTAGGACCCCAGACACGATTTCAATTGATACCTGGCCACCATCTACTTTCTTCACCACACTTTGCTGTAGCACCCTTATCTTCAATGATCCCTGCATGAAGGTGACTATAGAGCAGGGCTATGCTATAGGAAAGGAATATTTTGTTACAGGAGAACAACGACCAAAGGGACTTCTAGATTTCTGTTGTACATTTTATCTCTGGGAAATTTGTGGATACAGTGTATATGAAGGAATAAAATTTGGATTGACACATCTGTATATCAGAGAGATTCTCATCTTTCACCAATGGTTTCCATGATATGGCAAACCAATTCTAATACTAACAATTATAATGAACCCTTCTCACATCTCATGCAAACCAAATTAAAAAATGATCAAAAGCTGGGATGAATGTGAGAAATCAGAGATACTGTGTCCCCTTTCTCAATCTTTTCCTTCCTGTCATAGAATAACAATGTGGAGGTTCCTTTGAATAGTTGTAAAATGTCTCTGCTTCTAATTTTGGAAAATGAGCTTCCATCAGAAATAGACTAAGCTATTTAGTATATATACATAAGTATATAGACTATATATATACATTAGTCTATATACATAAGTATATAGACTAAGCTATTTAGTCTATATACATTGTCTATATACATAAGCAGTGGTATTTGCCCAAGAGTAAAGATAATTAATATCCTCCCACCCCTTCTCTCTTGTTCATTCCTTTCTTCCTTTTTTATTTTCCCTAAAGTCATTCTCTCCTTTGGACCAAAAGTGGTAACATTTGACAAGCTCCGGAGCCCTACCATGTAACAAAAGAGTCTCTCTTCATCTCTTCTGTTCCTTGTATGCCAAGATTTTTGCTCAGAGTCCTGAGTTGAACATCCTTGTGTTTTTCTCCGCCACTTTTGGTGTACATTTTATTTCTACAAGCTTTCCAAGTGACTGTCCTGCCAAGATGCTCTTTCCAGAGTGCTGGCTGGTGTGTGAAGCTGTTTACATGCACCAGAAATTGGTAGAGGATGCTGAGATCCTTGACCTCTAATGCTTGTGATTGACCTATGTGTAGAGTGTGGAGGAAGAACACCAATTTTAGAAAATTTCTCTAACCCTTTATGAATCTCCTTCACTTGAATAATGGAGAAATATTAACCTTACTATAAGCTACTGTTATGCCTCCAGGTCACTCTGAATTGTCCCCCTGCTTCCAAAGGGAGACTAACCACCATGCTTCTTGTAAGAGGCATGTAGGCATCAAAAATATGTGAACAATATGTGTGCCCTTTTGTTTCTCTTTAGGCGTCTTTAAATATGTGGTTAAGAGCTTGATTGCCTTATGGTTTTCAACTCTGACTGTACCTTAAATCCAAGTAGCTGTCTTTTATTAAATACAAAACAAATAAACAAAAAATGAAACGAATACATTAATGTCCAGGTCATAGTCAACATCAACAAATCAGAATCCCTGGAGCTGGAACTCAGTTAAAATTTTCCTCTTTTCAGTCTAAATAAAGGCATGTACATATGGAAATATATTTATATATGAGTATGGGGAAATAGATCTATGTGCATATATTTATAGGTTTAGGTTTAGTATTAAGGTAGCAGAAGGGCATTTGGCCTCCACTCAAGTACTCCCTCAATGCAAGAATACTTTGTTCTATTAAATTGGCATTCTATGATGTTCACCTTCCCGACACAATTGCTGAAGACAAAGTGGGTGAATAAGCAAATGTGTTGAAGATTGATGGCGCCCAGCTATCAAAAGATATAGCGTCTGGGATCTTAAAGGCTTGAAGGTAAACAAGCAGCCATCTAGCTCAGAAGCAACAAAGCCCACATGGAAGAAGCACACCAGCTTGTGCTATCACGAGGTGTCAAAGGGATCAGGTATCAGGCATCATCAGAACAAAAAATCATATCATAGTGAATGAGGTGGGGAGTGCAGAGTGGAGACCCAAAGCTCATTTGTAGGCTACTGGACATTATAGAAGGCTCTCAGGGAGGAGATGAGCCAGTCAGGGTGCGATGTAGCAACGATGAAACATACAACTTTCCTCTAGTTCCTAAATGCTTCCTCCCCGCTCCCATTATCATGACACGGATTCTACCTTGCAAGTCTGGCTAAACCAGAGGATGTACTCAGGTACAGATAGGAACTGGAAACAGGAAATCCAGGGCGGATGATCCCTACAGAACTAGTGGTGTGAGTGGCGATACTGGGAGGGTGGAGGGAGTGTGGGTTGGGAAGGGGAAACGGATTACAAGGATCTACATGTGATCTCCTCCCTGGGGGATGGACAACAGAAAAGTGGGTGAAGGGAGACGTCAGACAGGGCAAGATATGACAAAATAATAATTTATAAATTATCAAGGGTTCACATGGGAGGGGGAAAAGGGAGGGTGGGGAAAAATGAGCTGATGCCAGGGACTTAGGTGGAGAGCAAATGTTTTGAGAATGATGAAGGCAATGAATTTACAAATGGTTTTACACAATTGCTGTATGTATGGATTGCGATAAGGGTTGTAGGAGCCCCTAATAAAATGATATAAAAATTTTTATCTTTCCTTTATTTTTCATAACATAGCTCTGATAATCCAGTGCATGTCCACACTTAAGAATACCCTCATGAAGAGATCATTGAAGATGTGGGTGCTATACAGTGGTGGGATTCAGTTGGTCCCCACTGGTTTGGCAGAACTGATACCCAATATTTTGTTGAGTATGGAGAACCGTTGTTAAAATGGCACTTGTAATTATGGTTCTCACTAAGGTGGGTGGCTGGGCAGCTGCCCAATGTGGAAATCACAGATTTGCTTATCTTCCTCATTTTTGATGTTCATCTGTGCAAAAACATATTCTAAGTGCCCATAGTTAAGTTCATTCCATCCACAGGTATAAAAAATTAGATGGCACTACACATGTAATATTTACTTACTCATTTTATAAATCTTGTTATACTTTTGAGGAAGTAGACATTTTTATTCCCTTGTGTTTGTTACTTCAGTAAACAAACATAAAACATACACAGAGAAAGTGTCAAACAACCAGACAGTGATGTGTGTCATTCATTTCAGCTTTGTGTTACATGCCAAATTCCCACAGGATATGAGTGGATTATGCAATTCCTAAAAGTGTTCAAAGAGCTACATATATTGTGAGAACAATTGTGGTAAGTTCAGAAGAAACAGAAAGGGTTTTTTTCAAAGATATACATCTTATGGTCAGAGAAGAGAAGTCACCTGCTTCAAGCACATCTAGCACAGTGATTATGATCTATCTAATAGGCCTGCTTATAGAGGATGGGATCCTACTCTGACAGTGAAAAGATAGTTCAGGATAATCACATGCTCAGGATACTTAGATGAAGGCGAAGAATATTGCAAATGAGGATGCCAATCAAGAAGCAATATGGAAATATCTTAAATAAGTTTTATTGTTTTTTGTCAGATATTAATACTTTTTCATTAATATTTTAAAGCTTTTTCTTACAATCTAGTTTGTGCAGCTCTTTTGGGGTTCTTATTTAAGTATTAACTATATGGAATAACAAATGATTTTTGGTGTATCTTTTTTAATATTAAAATAATCATTAGAGCAATGGACAGGTTGTTAAATTATTTGAGTCCCACCACTGATATGAGGCAATTGAAAATACCATGACTTGGGACACATGCAGCTTAGTCCTCTAGTAACATCTTTGCTTTTGTACACTTTAAAGAGTTTTTTTGCAGCAGATTCACCCAATGAAAAGAACCTTTGATCATTTGACTACTGCTTCCATGAGCCCTGATTGTGGGTACAAGCAAGATGAAATCCTTGATAACTTCAATCTTTATTCCTTTTTATATGATGGTCCAGTTGTGAGGATTTTGATTTTCTTTAGATTGAGTTGTAATCCATACTGGTCTACAATCCTTGATCTTAATCAGCAAGTGCTTCAAGTCCTTCTCTACAATTTCAGCAAGCAAGGTTGTGTCATCTGCATATAGAAAGTAGTTCATAAGGCTTTCTTCAGTCCTGAGACTACATTCTTCTTCATATAATCAAGCTTCTCTGATGATTTTCTCAGCATACATTTTGAACAAGTATTGTGACAGGATATTGCATTGTTGCACACCTTTCCTGATTTTAAATCACACAGTATCCCCTTGTTCTGCTCTCACAACTGTGTCTTGATCCATGTACAGGCTCCACATGAGCACAAAGAAGTATTCTAGAGCTACCATTCTTATCAACACTATACATAGTTTGTTATGATCCACACAGTTGAATGACTTTACATAGTCAATGAAACACAAGTAAACATCTTTCTGGTATTCTCTGCTTTGCATCAAGATCCATCTGACATTAGCAATGCTACCCCTGTTCAATGTCCTCTTCTGAACCCAGCCTGATCTTCTGGCAGTTCCTTGTCAATGTACTGCTACAACCACTGTTGGATGATCTTCAACAAAATTTTACTTGCATGTGATATCAATCATACATTTCTATAATTTGAGCATGCTGTTGGGTGATCTTTCTTACATATTCATTTCAATCAGTTGGCCAGGTGTCTTCCAATTTCCTTGGCATAGACAAGCGAGTACTGCACATCATTAAAGAATAGTGGTGAAACTGTGAAAGGCTGCAGTCACGGATTTGGAGACCATTATGCTGAGTTAAGTCAGTCAAATCATGTATGAGATCATAGTTATAAAAGACAATTCAAGAGAAGGGTTTTCTATGAAAAAGAACTGTTCTTTGTGGCATTAAGAGGTGGGATGGGAAGGGAGGTATGTGAGATAAATAGGTTAGAAGTCACATGTTATCCTTCCATCTTCTTTTGATGATTCCTAAATCATTCACTATTTTGTCCATGTAGTCCTTCAATAATGCATTTTGATGGCTTGAATTATTTCTTTAGTTCTTTTTGTGTGAGATATGGTAATTGTGTTAGTTGGGTAGACTAGAGAAACAAATTCATAGACACTCATATGTATATAAGAAAGAGGTTTATATACAGGAGCATTTGAATATTGAGAAAATGTCCCAGCCCAGTCCAGATCAAGTCCATAAGTCAAATATTAACCCATATGTCCAATACCAATCTCTAAAGTCCTCTTCAGTCATGAAACACATGCACTGATGCCAAATGCAGGAAGATCACAGGCCAGTGGGTTGGAAGTCTTCTGGATCCAGTGGCCTTGTAAGTATCTTAGAGCTGGTGGGGGTCTCTACATGGCTTCTCTGGCTCCAGAGGTCTGGTTGCATCAGGGTAGGTCCATGTGGCTTCTCCAGCTCTCAGGACATGGGGTCTATCAGCGTAGTGCCATGTGCCTTGTCAGTAAAGCATCTCCAAAGGAGTGAGCGGAGAGAGAGAGTGTATCTCCCACCTCCAAAGAGGAAAATCAGGACTTCCCAGAATTCTCCGGAGAAGGCCATGCCCACACAGAAGCCTAATTGGCAGTGACCCGGTTGACAGACTAGACTCCACTCCTTCACTCTTAATCCTCTCAAGTCCCCAACTGACACCGGATTATGTGACGACCAGAGTGATCCTGTTCTGACTTTATAGCTTCCTCACTCCAAGTCTTTGTACATTTTGTTATACTATTGTACTTGTCCTATCTAGCTGTCTTTTGAAACATTTCTGCTCAGTTCTTTTACTTCATCATTTCTTTCATTTGCCTTAGCTGCTCTATAATTAAGAGCAAGTTTCAGAACTTATTCTGACATCCCACTTGATCTTTTCTTCCTTTTTGTCTTTTTAATGACGTTTGGCTTTCTTCATATATCATGCTCTTGATTTCATCACATAGCTCAGCGGGTTTTCCATCATGATTATTTAATGAGTCAAATCTGTGCTTGAGATGGTTTTTAATTTAGATGGGATATACTCTAGGTCCTATTTTGGTTTGCTTGAATATATTTTAATTTTCTTTACCTTTAACCTGAACTTACATATGAGCAGTTACACAGTCAGCCCTTGGTCACATTTTGAATGACGATATTGAACTTGTTTATTGTCTCTTACCATGGACACAGCCAATTTGATTCCTGTGCATTCTACATGTGGTGAGGTCCATGTGTACACTCACTGTTTTTGTTGTTGAAAAATGATGTTTGCAATGAAGAAAGAAGTCATTGTCTTGCAAAATTCTATCATGTGATCTCCAGCTTCATTCTAACCTCAAAGCCTTATTTTCTAAGTACTCCCCTTCCTATCTGCTTCCCACATTTGCATTCCACTCACCAGTTGGGAACAATGAATCTTGATAGCATGTTTGATAAATTTCAGACTGAAGACGTTTGTAAAATTCTTCAGGTTCTTCAGCATTTATTTTAGTGGTGTGCCAATTTGAGTAATAGTTGTAATAACTGGATTAGTCATATGGGTATTGCTTATCACAGACAGTCTTGCACTTCAAGACAGATCTTTTTTTCCCTTCCTTTTTGGATTGTTTTATTATTTATTACAAAAAATTAACTTATTTCATTGGGAGCTCTTAGAGCTATCCTAACATGTCAAATTTCAGTCATAACAAGCAGTATTGTACAAGTGCTACTGCGATCAGTTTCAAAACATTTTCTTTCTTCTTGAACTCATTGATAGTGACTCCCCTTTATCCCCCCTCCCCAACCCTACCTTCAGGAAACCTTATTTACTTATTTTCCTTATAATAGTTTTCAGTTTTCTTTTGTGTGTGTGCTATATCTTACAAAGTCCAATCTATCCATTCACATACAACTCTGATGTTCAATCGCATCAAGTGGGCTTCTACAGCCATCAATGCTGTCAGCCCTTTATTCCCCATCCTTACCCCTCTTCCCATACCCTCGGGAACCATTACTCCTGTTCCTATTTCTGAAGAGCTAACTATCTTGGCTTTTATGTACTGAGCAAGCTTAAATATACAAATGAATATATGGAAATCTAACATGATTAATGAGGTAAAACAAAAACCATAATACTAAGGGAAAGAAATAGTAGAGAACCAGAGGATAGTTATGTGGTTCATCACTGCTATGCTGCACCTTGGATTTATCATCCCTTCTGTGTGACCCTTCTGAGAAGGACTGTGCAATTATCAAGATAGATTTTCAGATATTTTTGAAGATGACTGTGACATCATTGCTCAGGAAAATTTTAATTCCTGGCATCATAAACCACGTAATTGTGGGATTCAAAATGGCCAATACCAGTTCATTTCAACTCACTAAAGCCTAGGATGTAGATCTTTATGCATTTAATTTCATTTTTGACAACTTCTAATTTTCTTTGTCTTGTATTTTGCTTATTCCATTTTCTATTAGATATCTGCAGCTGTTTCTTCTCATTCTGACCAGCATTCCATAGGAAAATGAAAGTCCTGCTAGCTTGACTCTCTCCATGTCATCCTGGTCGACTTTCCTTTGAGAAGGTAGTTCTGCCTCACTTGTAGTTTGAGTGTCTTTCAATCTAATGGGTGTGTATTTTGGCATTATAGTTGACAATGATCTGCTGTTATTCATTAGGTTTTTGGTGGCTAATCTGTGACCTTCCCTGGGTGGGCAATAACTCCTGTTATATAAACAACCAGCTATTCTGACCAAAACTGTCCTCTGGGCCTGAAATAATTCCTTCCAAAACTAGCACCCTGACCTCACTCACCATCTAAGCTGGTAGGAGCTAGCACCCTGACCTCACTCACCATCTAAGCTGGTAGGAGCTAGCACCCTGACCTCAGTCATCACCTAATTTGGCAGCTCACATATCCTTTCCCCAGACAACACACAGGCCTGCAGAAACTTCATCTAGCATGGGTGTTCCACTTCTTTCCACCCAGCTCATTAGCTCCTTACAGAAGGTATGAAGACATACTGGAGACAGTCCCCATCACAGTTTCCTCCTATTTTTCTCCCTATTTACTCCTGCCCTTGTTTTATCATTTTTCCCCCTCTCATATCCTTTTTTATTTCTTTTCTTTCATTTTTCTCTTTTTAAATTCCTTCTTCCTCTATTTTTAATTCTGTTTTTCTTACTATTTTCTTACATCCCTCCCTAGTTTTGCTTATAGATTTTTTCCCCCTCTACCTTTGATTTTCTTTCTCTTTCTTTTTTGTTTAATGATTAATCTGTTTCCTGACTGTTGCTATCTACTTTTATCTGTTTATAAGATTGTAATGCACCATTTAAAATGAATAATAAAGCAACAAAGATACAAAAGAATGAAAAATACAGATAATCAAGTAACCTCATAGACATACAGAGCACTTTATCCAACAACAGTATAATATGTATTATTTTTATACACATATGTATATATGTATATAAACACATGGAATATGTACATAACACATGGAGCATTCTCCAGAATTAATGATATCTTAGGCAACAAAGCAAGCCTCAAAAATATAAAAACATCCATATATCACAAAACATATTTTCAGATCATTATGTTAACAAATTAGAAAGTAACAATAGGAAGATCAAGGTAAAAAAATCAAATACATGAAATTGGCTGTCAACTTTCTTTTAAAAAGAAGCTATTTTGCAAAGGAAGAAATGAAAATTGGAAATTCCCTGAATCAAATGAGAATAACAACAAATATACCAAAATCCATAGCAACCAAGCAATAGCAGTGCTCAGAGGGCAGTTCATAACAATAAAAGCACCACTCTAAAAAGAAGAGTCATTACTAACACCTTTACTAAACATCTCCAACAACTAGAAAAAGAACAGCAAAGGAAACCTACAGCAGCATGAAGAAAATAAATAATAAAGATTAAAGCAGAAATAAATGAAACAAAAGCAATAAAACCCCTCAAGAAGATAAGCAGTTGGTTCTTAGAGAAGATTCATCAGACTGACAAACCACTGGCAAATCCAACGAGGGACAAAGAAAAGATGCCCATGAGATGATGTTCTCCACATCACTTCTGGTCAGAGGTGTGTTGAATTGCTTAGCCAGAGCTGAGGCCAGCAGGGGAGATTAAAAGCATCCCAAAGGCAAAGAAGTGAAACTCTCTAAATGGTCCTATACATATCTATGGAACTAATGGAAAGATTTAGCAACATGATAGGGGATAAATACAGCAAACAAAAATGTTTGATTCCTTTGTGCTAAGAAGGAGAACTTTGAAAAGGAAATCAGGGAAACAATACCATGTACAATAGCCATGCAAAAGATGAAACACTTGGAAATAAATCTAAGCAAAAGAAGAGACCTATGCAAAGACAGCCCAAACCCTACTCCCAGACACTAGAAAGGGGTCACATAAGTGGAAGACTATACTATGGTAATGGATAGGAAATTTTAACATTTTGAAAATGTCAGTACTACCCCCACTACAGTCCCAACCCAGATTCTAGCATCATAATTTACGATGGGGAAACTTTATATGGAATGAGAAGAAGTCTAATCCAAGCAAACCACTATGAAAGAAGAAGAGCAAAATAGGAGGCCTCTCACTTCCCAATCTCAAAACCTTCTATATAGCCAAAGTTGTAAGTTGTAAACACCCACCCACACACCACACACCAAAACAGAAATAAAAGATTGGTACCGATACAATGATAGATAAAAGACTATTGGAACATCAGTGACAATTCAGAAATGAATCCATCCAATTATGGACAGCTTAAATTTAAGAAAGGACTGAAACACATTAAATGGAAGAGATAGTCTCTTTAGGAAATGGTGCTGGCAAAAAGGGATATCCATTTGCAGAAGAAACAGGACCCATATCTCACTCCATGTACAAAATGACCTTAAGACTGGCTAAAAACCAAAATGCAAAACCTAGAATTAGAAATAACATCTATAAAAAATAGAGACAAATGTTGGGGTCTTAATACATGGGATAAACACTACATCAAATGTATTAAGGAACATACTGGCAACAGAAGACAAAACAAATGACTGTGATTTATTTAAAAATTGGACATTCATGTGCATCCAAAGATTTCATCAAAAAAATAAAACAAGAATCCATGGGCTGAAAAATTGATAAAGACAAATCAAAGCACTAAACTCTAAACTCTATAGAAAATCCCAATACCTCAACAAGAAAAAGACAAATATTCCAATTAAAAATAGGCAGGGTTAATATGCAGACATTTCACCAAAGAGGACATTCAGGAGACCAACAACTGTATGAAGAGATGCTCTTAATAAATAGCCATTCAAAAATTCAAATCATAAAAACAATTAGATGTCACCTCACCCCAGCATTAATAGCAAAGTTCAAAAAAACCAGAAAACAACAAACACTTGTGAGGGTGGTGAGAGACTGGAACTCTCATATATGCTTGGTGAAACTGTGAAATGGTGCAAGAACTGAGAAAGGGAGAAAGGCACTTCTTCAAAAAGTTGGAAATAGAGTACTACTGTATGATCTAGAAATTCCTCTACTTTATATGCATCCTAGAGAAATAAAAACTGTGATATCAACAGATATATCCACACCTGTATTCATCACAGCTCTATTCACAATAACAAACAGACAGAAACCACCTAAATTTTCAAAAGTAAAAGACCTCTATAAACACCCTTTGCCTCCTAGTTCTTTCCTCTATTTCCTTTTGCTTTCCTCTTG
>NW_022103906.1:101194942-101202661 GCF_000313985.2 Echinops telfairi | reverse complement strand
TTTTCCCAGTCAGTGGGCTCTCTTGTTACTCTCGGTGAATTCTTTTGATGCGATTATCTTTAGTATACCCAACTTGTCTAATTGTGCCTCCTCTGTATTTGTATCCTTCCCTATAATCTACGTATTCCCTGTGCCAAGGTTCTCAGGTTTGTCCCAATTCCCTCTTTAATGGTCCTAATTGTTTGGGGTTTTAAGAGATGATCAATTTTATGCTCAGTAATTCATACACATTTTATTTCATCATCTTCTTTACAATTTGTTCAATGTGATATGAAATTTCCCACTTCTCTGTGTTTCCTGTTTCCGTTCATCCTTTACCAATCCATCTGGATTTTCCCGTGAGTAAACACTGCCCTTGTGATCTTGAATGGCTGGTACTTTAAGGTGTATGGTTCTCCACAGAGACCTGTCTCTTGCATGGCCGGGAACTGAACAATGGGCATGCGTTTAGTTTGAGAAATGAGGTGTGAAGAAGAGCCGCCATCTCAAGAGTGCTGCGAGTCTCCAGACAACCCATCAGCCTGGGCTCTTTGTGATTTTGCATATTCTGTTCCACACTTTTCTCCCATTCCATGCCGGACCTAACCTGCTACTGTGAGCCTTCTCACAGCACGTGAGGGCATGATCTAGTTCTGCTGCTCCAGGTTCATGGGGATTTTCATGTGGAACATTAGTAATGGAACGAAGAGCTTGCATCTGCCTTCAGTTTCCATCAGCCTTCTTTTCTCTAGACGGCTGTTTGAGAGCTTTTACGTTGACTCGTCTTCTGAATTTCCCCATCCGTATTTCCTATGATGAGTTTTCAGTTGTGAAAATTCATTTTAGAAAGAATAGTGTCTTTATTTGAAGGAAATATTTTGATAAACCACATGGAATTACTGGTGAGTTGCCTAGAATTTGGTTAAGAAAGGAACATGCTATGACAGGGTGCAGGGACTAGAGGTGAGAGGGGGTCAGCAGAAAACTTGCAGGAAGAGGGAGATGAAAACAAAACGGAATGACCGGAAGATTCTGAGAGAGCAAACGACTGTGATGTGTGTGCCTGTGTGTGCACAAGGAACACATAAATTGAGATCACTTTTGACAAATCCAAGGTGAATCAGTGCAAGCATCTAACAAGAGGGCCTTGGAAGTAGCAGGGACCTGGAGCACATGTTCTTAGAGATTTCCAGAAATCTGGGAAATACTTCTTTTTAGGCTGTGAAATTATAGGTTTGTTCCCACTTTGCCTAAATCATCAAGAGAGCAGAGACCCAAGCTGCCATGTTAAACATTTGTTATCATTAAATACTCTTATTAAATATATTTATTATCATTAAATACTAAACCAACGAACTAAATCATTGCAGTGACAGAAGGCTTTTTCAAAATATGAAAGAACTCAGGATTTTAAAATTATTTATTTATTTCATAACCCTTTAATTGGGAGCTAATACAGACATCATTTCATTCCATAGGTCAATCACATCAAGCAGTATTGTACAATTGTTGCCAATATCAATTTCAAAACATTCTCTTTTTCCTTGATATCAGCTTCCCTTTATGGCCCCCCTCCTCACTGAACCCCCAGAAACCCTTATTCTACTTGCTGTCTCTATGGATTCATCAATCCTGGGTTTCATATACTGAAAACCAGAAAAGCATATAACCAAAATTCAAGAGGGTTACCCCACTGACAAAATGCATCTGAGATAAACCCCAATCTGAAAACAAAAACAACAACAAAATACCCCAGAAAATGTTGAAAACTCGATCAGACCCAAATGGATAAAATGACAAGGTTTTAACCATTAAGGGGTTTAATTTTTTTTATACAACACAGGATATGCTATAATGATCACTGATGTCAGACCCAATAGTTGGCTTTGGCTATCAGACATGTGGGCTACATAGATGGCGTGTGTTTTCATCTGAGTTCAGAATAGTGACACTGAACATTATATAAGAATAGAAAAATGATTCAATTCCCCAACATTTTGAGTAGAATTCTGATAAATTTGTGGAAACTCAAGTGTACCTCCCCCTCAAGGTTTTCTTGCTTGTACAGACAGATTATTAATAATAGCATTTTAGATGGATTAGTGCTAATGCTCATTAATTTATATACACATCTATGGATTCTTCAGAATATTTGGAATATTAAGTTGGAAAAGAAGGTTTATTATTATTTCTTCTTTAATTGAAGTTCAAGGAATGAAGATGAAGATGTTAGCTCCCCTCGAAAGGTCATAATGAAGATAGAATAAATATCTTCTGAGTCTCAAATGGTTCTTCTTAAAATAACATGTACTGCAACATGTAGTGGGATTCTCTCACTCCTTTCTTTTCCATTTCAGAGAAGAAGAATTACAGGCACAAGCAAAGAGTATGGATTTTTTATTTTTTGTAAAAATGGCCTGGGATTTAATTTCTTTTCTGTTACCCAGAGTTCTTAATTGTCCTCATATATAAAATAGTATGAGAGAAATATGAGGCTTTCGACTCCCATAAAGAGATACAGCCCTGAAACCTCGCAGGGGCAAAGCTACCTTGTCCCATAGCGTTGCTATGAGGCAGACCTGACTCGATGGCAGTGAGTTTGGTTTTGAGTTTTGGGATGAAAGGAAGATAATAATATTGGTCTAGCAAGGGGATTTCCGAGATTATGAAAATAACATGTGCAAGTACTTCCTCGAATGTAGCTGATGCAGTGGCTGCGGTAGCTGCAGTGGATGCAGCGGATGCAGCCGATGTAGCCCATGCCATGCCAATGGATTTCCCACCCCCAGCCCTGTGGCTCTCCCTCAAGCAGCTCACACTTTGGTTATTTTTATATAAAAAAAACCAACCAACCCAAAAAACAAACCGAAACAACCCCACTACGTCGTCATGCTGGTTTGAAGTTTTTTGTGATCCTCTCAATTTTCTGAGTAATTTTTATTTTCCTCATGTTCATTTAGTCATCCTCTATATTGAAATGCCATTGATACCGTCTCTGACAATTATGCTTTTGATTTTCGCCTCTTATAGGGAAGTCTCCTACAAAGACCTGTGCCATCAACATTTTCAAGTGGATTTTTACCTTAGAGCCTTGGTTCTTTTTAGTGGAGAATGTGATTTGAAACCAAGATTTTGATACTAGGTATGTTTGTTGCTCCTGAGGTGTTAATGCTATTAGGATCTTCTCAGCTGACAGAACAAGGAGTAACGTGTGTATACAATAATAATAACCCTTATCCATATAAGGTATTTCTGTAAGTCACCACCTGTACTGTGGTAATTACATAATCTCGTGTCAATTTGAGGGTATTAAGAGTGAAGGGGTGGAGTCTAGCCTGTAATCAGGTCACAGCCTGATGATGCCTCCTTGTGGACTTGGGCTTCTCATGAGGATTCTGGGAACTTCCTCTCTTTCTCCCTGGAGGTGTGACCACTCTCTCTCTGCTTCACATTCCTGTTGGTGATCCACTCAACTGAGACTTGCCAGAGAAAGCCTGGAGATTCTTCCACCACCATTGAATTCAGCAGACTTTTCACCCATGTCCTGTGCTCTTCCTGCATTCTGCATCATTGCATGTGGCTGCGTGAGTCTGAAGAAAGATTTATTGATTGGTATTGGAATTATGGGCTAATATCAGACTCATGGACTTGATCTGGACTGGGCTGGGATGTTTTTTTAATATACAATTTCTTATACAAATATGAGTATCTCTGGATTTGTTTCTGAAGTCAACCTGGCCTAACATATGTATCTTCATGCAATGTTTTCAATGTTTCTAATACTGAGGAGGAAATGAACCAGGTAGTGAGGACACGTGTAATGCTAGAAAATTGGAAAGGGCTCTACATAGATCCCACATGGAGGAGAGCCGCCACACCGACAGAGAAACTAACTGAAAGGACACCTGGTGACTGGGGCTGAGTCAACTCAAGCAACACAATAGATACATTATTTTTGAATTATAGCTCAGTGGTTAACAACATATCTATAATTACAAGCTGATGTAAATGATGATTGATTAAAGAAACAAATTTTGGAGAACAGGTAACTCTCCAATGCAGAAGATTTCCTAAAATGTGTAAGGCCACAACACTCAAAGCGGTAAAGTACAACTTCTCCCTCCACCACGTGAGTGGGGCAGGAGTGGGGGGCTTGTCCTTTTTAAAAGAATCATTTGGTATTAAAAATAATGCCTGTCAAATAATATACACCTAACAAATATTTCCTAAGTAATAAGAAATGGACACATTATTTTGAGCTGTTCTTAGTGAGCATATATATATAATGAGCTGAAAAGGTCATAAAAATCCCAGAGAAAAATTCATTTTTAATAGCTTTTAGAAATCTTGCATATATGATTAATGTCCTATAACTTTAAAATATGAACATTAATCCCTATTCCAGCACTTATGTACTAAATCAGTCACCATATAAAGGTAAAAATAAAAATGAGAATAAAAGGAAGGAAGGAAAAAGGAAAGAGAGACAGGAAGGGAGGGGAATGTTCTGCTGTTGTCAGTGATATTATTGTCATTTTGTCTGACCACTAACTCTCATCATTTATGAAAATAGTGTCCAGTCACATTAGGATTTAATCTGTACAAGTCAATAATCCATGTATTGTGATTTATAGTCAGCCTACACTTATTTAAACTCTTTTGCTCAATTGTGTTTTACATATATTACCGTGGGCTAAATCAAGGACACTATAACAGAAGGACCTTGTTATAGTGTCATGCTCCAGGGAGATGATTGATAATGTTCTCTAAAATAAAATATCAAAGATGTCTCTAAGGTGAACTAGAGGCATATATGAAACATAGATTTAGGAATGGATTTTTGGCTTGCACTTAATCCTAGCTGTGTTAGTCTGGGTAGACTAGGGAAACAAAATTCATAGACCCTCATATGTGAATAAGAAAGAGTTTTATATAAAAGAGCAATTGTACACTGAGAAAATATCCCAGTCCAGATCAAGTCCCTAAGTCCAATATTAGCCAATATGTCCAATACTAGTCCATAAATTCCTCTTTTGATTGAACCAGTCATGCAATAATGCCAAATACAGGAAGATCACAGGCCAGTGGGTACAAAGTCTTGTACATAAGTGGAGGTGGAAGGATTTCAGCCCTGGCGTGGGTCTCCACATGGCTCCTCAGCTCCAGGACTCTGGCTCTATCATCGTAGCTCCGTGTGTCTTGTCAGCAGGAATATCCCCCAGGGAGTCAGTGTGTCTGCCCCACCTCCAGCGAGATAGACAAGCAGTCATCTAAGTGAGATATCAGCTAAGTCCATATGGAAGAAGCACGCCAGCTTGGGTGATGCAAGGATAAATAGTATAATCACAATCTGAAGGAGGGGATGGTAACAGAACTTATACTGTGAAATTTTGGTTTGCAGAATGCTAAGGATGACAGTGGGAGCCCAAAAATACATTAGCAAGATCTACACATGGAATAATCTCTGGTGATTTCTCTCTGACCATAATAGAAGGATGGGGACAGCATGGTTATCAGACAGAGGGTCTTTGTGGATTAAAATGAAACACCTGGCTTAAATGGGAAAGCCTTATCATTTGATATCCCTTTTGACATATTTTGGATTTGCGGTAGTCTTTAATGTTTTCTGTTTTCTTTCAAACTGAGGTTCATCTCTGTTGTGTGGTGCTATTGTTGGGAGCTTTCTTGACTCTTTGCTATGTGTTTTTCCATGTATTCTTGGTAGCTGAAACCCAGCATGGGTGACTCTACAGAGATGATAACTAGACTAAGGCTTCCTTTGGGGCACAGCAGGGCAATCTCGGGGGCAATGGGGGACTAATAACAAGGGGGACAAGAAGGGAGACATATTTTGAAATGATGATGGTAGTGATTTTACAGCACTGCTTGATATGACAGAATGATTGAATTGTATGATGTCTGGATTATATCACAATAAAATGGTTTAAAATGTTTTTTGAATGTGGAAAAGAACAAAATTAAACAAAGAAAAACCTGACTAAGGTGACTATGAGAATGCCAACATAGACTTGGGCTTTACAGACTATGTAAAGGCTTGGATCTTTCACCAGTAGATTTCCAGGCTTTTCTGCTGAGGTGCTTCTAGGTGTAGTTGAATCACCAGCTTTTCACCAACCCTTTAGTTAGGAGCAGAGAGATTAACCATCTGCACCACCTCCAAACCAAATCAAAATTCACTGCCTTCAAGGCAATGCTGTGTCAACTCATAGCAACTCTATAGGACTGAGTAGAACTTCCTGGTGTTTCCAATAGTGTAACTCATTACATAAATAGGAAGACCCAACTTTCCTCTAGTTCTCAAATGCTTCCTCCCCCTCACTTACAAATCTGGCTAGAGCAGAGGATGTACACTGTGTGTTAGACAGGGTTCTCTAGAGAGATAAAACCAGATTGCTAATAATTTTATAAATATATATTTAGATAAATAGATAGATAACATAAGAAATAAACAGTTGTTAAATTACAATATTATATCTGTGTTAGCTCCCAATAAAATGGTTTTAAGAGAAAAAAATTACAAAGCAGTTATACAGATAGATAGATAGATAGATAGATACATAACAAGGAAATAAACAGTTAAATTATAAAGCAGTACAAATGGCTCAGTACAATTCAAATGTGTTAGACACTTGTGAGACACTGGCAGTCCTTCCAGTCTTGAGAGCTGCCAGGTAGTCCTCTGTAGAGAGATTCAGAGTCTCCGGGCACCGGCAGCCAACAGCAAGGCAGGTCACCACTAGTCAGTCAGGTCACCAACAGTCAGTCCCCAGCTCAAAAGATGTAAATTCCAATTGTGTGGCGAAGCAGGTCTTGAAGGAACCTCAAATTACAGTGACACAGTCCATAGGTTAGGTGTCCCACAGGTAGTGCAGCTTGCAAATTGAGGCACCGAACAAGCAAGGCAGCCACACACTGGTCCGATGATAAAAGGGCGAGAGACAAGAAAGGCGAGGCTCACCGAGCCATTTATCTCTCTGCCCTTCAATTAATCCCACGTGTTTATCGGCCAGGCTGGCACAATAAACGAACTACCTCAATCCACTCCTTGCCAACCTGGTACCTGTACACAATTATTTAGCCATATATAATTATATAACTAACAATCACACACTGGTACAGATAGGAACTGTAAACACAGGGAATCCAGGACAGGTGATCCCTTCAGGACCAGTGGTGAGAGTGGGGATACCTGAAGGGAGGGTGGAAGGAACGTGAGGTAGAAAGAGGGAACTGATTATAAGGGTCTACATATAACCTTCTCCCTGGGGGATGGACAACAGAAAAGTGGGTGAAGGGAGACGTACAGTATAAGATATGACAAAATAATAATAATTTACAAATTATCAAGGGTTCATGGGGCAGGGAGGAGCAGGGAGTGAGAGAGAAAATGAGGAGCTGATATCAAGGGCTCAAGTAGAAAGCAAATGTTTTGAGAATAATGGTAGCAACAAATGTACCAATGTGCTTGACACAATGTATGTATGTATGTATGGATTGTGATAAGAGTTGTACGAGCCCCCAGTAAAATGATTAAAAAAAAAGAAAGCCCCCATCTTTCTCTTGTGGAGCAATTGGTGGTTTCCAAATGCTGACCTGAAGTCAGCCGTCCAGCGCATGAGCTCCTATGGCACCAGGGTGCCTTTTGAGTCCCTTGGGCCCTGCTTAGTCACGTGTAGCCAAACCCCAACCCTCCACTGTCAGGTCTATTCCAACTCATGG
>NW_022103906.1:101190920-101193785 GCF_000313985.2 Echinops telfairi | reverse complement strand
TACGATATATTGTCTCCGTGTTCACTATTCTCATGCAAACCAAGAGCTCTACTTCCATTCCTGTGCACCTAGGGTGCGTTCCTGAGCTTCCATCTGGCAGGCTGCACAGGCAGGGCCTCCCAGCTCCCTGGGAGCAGACCCCACATGTGGCCGGCTGAGTCTGTGGATGAGGAAGGACCTCATGTCCTTTACCGCGTTTGTGACATAGCTGAGGCTACTATCATAGTAGCATTCCCGCCCCCGCCCCCCACCCCCGCCCTTGGCGAGAATCAAGCAACTTTCTCCGAGTTAGTGCACCCAGTGGTGTTACCTGGGAAGGTTCTTTCTGGTCACAGTGAATTTTTCATAAAAGCAGCTTTGCTTGAACCTCGTTTTTTTGTGATGACCAGTTCAAGAGAATAGCATGCGGCTGTGAAATTTGATCCTGCTTGGGAAAACTGCCACAGACGTGGTTGTAATGTTGAACACAGCTCACAAGGACAGCAATGTGGGAACAACACAAGTGTACAAGTAGTTTTTGATGGCAAACATCCTGGATGCCTGTCAACTTCCTGAACATGTGAAAATATCAGCAACATTCATGAGCTTGTGCTCAAAGACTGACGATGGACCACTGAGGAGATGGGGAAGTTATCTGGACTAATTTGGGGGGTGGTTCAGAGAACTTTAATGGAAGATTTGGGAATGAGAAGGGTTGCTGTGAAATTTGTGTCTCGGATTCTGATTGACCAGGAAAAAGGGCTTTGAGTGGAAACATGCCATGCTTTGAAAGAATAGCTATGAAGTGACCCAGACTTTTCCCCCAAGGTCATTACTGGTGATGAGACATGGTGCTAGTCTTATGAGCCTGAAATCAAACATCAATCAAGTCGGTGGAAGATGCCATCATCACCTCTCAGCAAAAAAGCTCATCAAGTGAAATGAAAAATCAAGATGATGCTCATTTGGGGTTTTTTTATGTGAGGGGGACAGTGCATTTGAAGTTTGTTCCTCCTGGTCAGACTGCTGATCAAGCTTTCTATGTAGGTTCTGAAAAGATTGTGTAACAGTGTGTGACAAAAAGGCCTGATTTTGGGCAGACAAGGCACTGGTTCTGCCACCAAGGAAATGTACCTGCTCACACAGCCATCTAAGTGCACCTAAACAAAACAGCAGCCTCTCTTGCCCCCTACACCTTACTCACCCAACCTCGTGTGACTTTTCTTTCTGCAAATGCAGAGGGACATGAAAGGACAGCAATTTGATGATGTAGAAGGGGTGACGAAAAAAACCAAGGGAGGTACTGTCAGCCATCCAAATAGATGAGTTTGAAAAAATGTTTCCAAGAATGGAATCGCAGATTTGACAAATGTATTCAGGGTAATGGAGAGTACTTTGAAGGTGATAAGGTTGTTTTATAAAAAAAAATTAAAATACATAGCTTTGGGGAAAAAATCCGTTTTTTGGTGGCGTTCCCCCCCTCATATGTTGCTTCCCAGTTGGCTCTCTCCTTCTGATCCTATGCCACCAATGGGCCCACACTTTGGAAGAATTGTGAGGAAGGTGCCGGCCTGGGAACCGCTTTGCTCTGCTGTCCACTGAGCTGCTCTGAGCTGGAACTGGCTCAAAGGCAGGCACCCTACAACAACTGATCCTGTGCACCCCAACTCCTAACCACATTGGGTAACAGCATTGTTGATGCTTAATCTGCTTCTACACCAATTTGAAAGCCATGTTTGAAATCCTAATTATAAGCAGTTTTGAAAAATACACAGAAAGCTTTTCATTTTATATGTCTCAAAACTCCAGTGTTAAAGAGAGACACTGTATGCCATGGAGTTACAAGAGGCCCCAGGCATCCTGGTGTCATCGTTCCCCAGAAACAGACCTGTTTAAAGCCATGGTGGGGTGACAAAAGATAGCCCCCAACAAAAAGGTTTTATTAGGGAAAATAATCATCTTGCTTAGAACCAGCCATCCTAGTGAGGCTGCTTTCTTTCGAGACCGCTAAAAGCAGAGGACGCAAAGCAACGTCGGCTGTGAAAGCAGGTGCACAGTACGATTTGTCTTGAAACTGCAGCTGTCAAACTGAGCGTTCGGCAAGAAACCCTGCGTGTAGCTTGCGGGGAGCAAGGCTCTAATGGATTCTTCAGTGTATCAGACATTTGCTCCTAAACCTGTCTCTTCCCTAGCATTTCATTGACTTTTCAGCTCATTAGAGCCTCTCCCATACAGACTTGCATCCTAGTCTGAGTCTGTTGAGAAATTCTGCAGCTATCATCGATGTGTATGATTCACAATACATATTTCTCTACCGTCACGCTGAAGAGTGCCCTAATGCCAGCATTTTCAAGTGCTTCCCAGATGTTTCCCGAGCCTCCCAGGAGCCGACGGCGCTGTGTGGCCTGCTGCAATCCCCTCAGCTGCTCCTCCAGGTGGGCCTTCGTGACAAGAGTGCTGAAGAAAGAGCTCGGCTGGGGTCACGCCAACCGTCACAGACAAAGGTCGTGGGAACGCTCAGCTCATGGGTGGCTGTGGTTCCTTCCTTCCTTTCTCAGTCCACGTCTCAGAACACCTACTGTGTGCTGACTCGATGCTGGCTCCCGGATGTTTTTAATCAACCTCCTATAAAATATGGCTTTATTATGGGAAGGAACAGAGATTGCTTTCACTAACATTGCACATGAAATTATCTGCAACCAAAATAGTTTTTAACTTTGTAAAAAATGTTCTTGTCTCCAGTAATCTTCACAACTGCCCTCAATTCATCATGTGAAACAATTGCGCCTTCAGGATTTATCTGCTGGCTGCATTTTTCTGAATTATGCAGAGTTCTCAATACAGTGAACCCTCGTTTATCGCGGTTAATCGGTTCTAGACCCTACC
>NW_022103906.1:101188889-101190006 GCF_000313985.2 Echinops telfairi | reverse complement strand
GCGATGCAGACAGAAGCGTGTACAGTATGAGCCAATCAGTGGCAGTAATGACAGAGCATGCGCTGTTACCCAAAAACCGAGATAGAATGAAGCCGTGGAAGTCGAAGCGCGAAGTGGCGAGGGTTCACTGTATTTGGGATATTGTGAGAAAAGAAACATTCTTTGACTTTATACTCAGGCTCTTTGGTGTGTATGTGTGTGGTGTGTATGTGATTCTGTGTATGTTGTACATGTATGTGTGAATGTGTGTTATGTTTTGTGTGTGTATGTGTGTGTGCATTTGTGACATGTGGTGTGTGTGTGGTGTTTTGTACATATGTGCTATTGGTATGTGTATATGTGTGTGTTGATGTGTATGTGTGTTCTGTGTGAGTGTATGTGTATGTGTTGCATGTATATGTATGTGTTGTGTGTATGTTGTGTGTATGTGTGTGGGTTGTGCTTATGTGTGTATGTGTGTGTTTGTTTGTATATATGTGTGTGTGTTTTTCCCAGACCCATCCCTCTGTGTGCATGTGTGTGTGTGTATGTCTGTGTATGTGTGGTGTGTGTATGTATGTGTGGCTTTATATTGTGTGTGTATGTTTGTGTGAGCGTGTATATATATGGATATGTTTGTGTATTTGTGTGCATGTGTGTGTGTATGTATGTATGTATGTGTTTGTGTGTGTGATTTGAGAGGCTTTTACTGGCCGGCCATTTGCCAGAGATGGCCAGACCTTCCTTGCTAGTTGGATGGAGGCAGAAAGCTCTGCTGAAATCTGTTCAGCATTGAGGGGACAGCTGGCACTGGAAACACAGGTTGCAAAACTCACAGAGTCCCAGAAATGCCCAAGCGACGCCTCTTTGATGCATTAATGGAAGGGTAGTGGTTAACCACAGCTCTACTTCCCATTCAGGAACCAGGTTTAGGTTCTAGAGAAAACTTATTCTTACATTATGTTTTAAGTTTAGTGAGGTAGTTAGTTTATTGGGCCAACCTGGCTGATAAACACATGTGGGGTTAATTGAAGGGCAGAGAGATAAATGGCTCAGTGACCCTCGCCTTTCAAGTTCTCGGGTCCCTGCTTTCTGATGGTCAGACCAGGGTGCAGCTGCCTTAGCCAGTTCCCTGCTT
>NW_022103906.1:101173858-101187135 GCF_000313985.2 Echinops telfairi | reverse complement strand
ATGTTTTCTTGATGCACACTTAACCTTTATATAAAACTCTCTCTTAAACATGAGTTTCTGTGGATTTGTTTCTCTAAAGTACCCAGACTAACACAGTTAGCCTCTGTTTTTCTCTCTTAGGTAAAGGTCTGAATTGTTTTCCTAGGGAGTAGATCACTGATGGGAGTGGAGGTCTTTCTGTAATCAGAAAAGAAGAGTGTGTTAATGTATGAGATGTCTTCATGGTATAGGAAGGAAGTGCTAGTAAGTAGGGCTGCCTACAAAAAGTTTGCATTTGGGAAAGAGAAGCATTCAACCTCCATTTCTTTACGGTTGACAATCCTGGTAGAAGATTGTAGAAGACTCCAGGGCTTTAAAAGTTACCCACAGGCCAGGGTACACAAAGAAAGACAGATGGGTGTCGTGTTCTGTTGGGAAAGAGAAGACTGCTCCTGGCATAGGCTACAAGCTGGGGCTTCTTCACCAAGCCCCTATCAGGTCTCTCTGCAAGTTGAAATGATCAGAAACATGACCTGCCTAAAATAGACTGAACCCTGTGTGACAAGCTCTGATTAAACCTTTCTTCAGGATTCTCACAAAAAGAATAGCAATTTGCTACATTTGTTTACTGGGTCTTTCACACCCAATTTCTTTAGTTAATTTAAGCAACATTTCTGAAGAATCTACCATGTGTTGGCTTTCATATCAGGTGCTGAGGCTGCAAATACAGATAATACACAGACAGACCTTTGTCTTCAATGGATTGTAATTAAATAGGACACAGAAAAAACAAATGTGATGTGGTAGTTACATAATTTTGTGTCAACTCAAAGATATAATAGTGATGGCATGGACAACGATAGATTTTTTTTTGTGTGCCAACCTGGCTCCCGTAGGAACATGTGAGGGGAGTATAACCTGTCAATCAGGTCACAGTTTGATTGGAGGATGACCACAATAAAATGACTACCTGATGCCAGCCTCTTCTTCTTTCTTCCTGGAGGTGGGCCACACTCTATCTGGAGCCACCTCGAGCCACACTGATGGCAGCCAGAGTGTTGGAGATGTGTCCACCACCGTCGAATCGACAAGACTTTGCACCCACCTGCCTGTGATACATTTTGCAACATTGTGTGTGGCTGTGTGAGAGATTTATAAACTAGTATCAGACTTACGGAGTAGTATAGACTTATGGACTTGATCTGGGCTCTGCTGGGTTGTTGCTGGATATGTAATTACTTCTTGATATAAAGCTCTTTCCTATACCTATATGAGCAGTCCTGAATTTGATTCTCTAGTCAACCTGGCCTACCACATATGACAACAGCATGTAGATATGTGTGGTCTACCTGTGTGTACCTAAAGGAGTGTGCAATAAAAGGGAATGTGCAATGAAAGAAATTCTATTAAAGGATGTAATACTGTGAGTCAGGCACATTAAAACAATTTATTCTGACAAGAAAGGCTTGTGTTGGTCTAATGGAGTTTCCTGGTATCTCAATGCTATTTTCAGTCCTTTCAAACATGAGTCTAATATAGTTGCTCAATCAAGAAAGTCATGTCCTCATATTCTATGCCAAACACTGTGCTCGGCATTGAGAACATCTAATTTCTGCCACAGGAGAACCCACAAAATATTACAGGCAAACAAGATACAAAGAGCTGTGGTGAAAAGTACAGCTGAAGGCCACCAGCACTGCTATGGTCATGAACTGTACTCATGGGAGGGACCATTAAATTGGAATTTTTTACATGTGGTGTGTATCAACTGATGACTTGTCTGGACTTACTGGCTGTAGCACACTGAATTATAGGCAGGTACTTCCTTTCATGTTCTTCACCATATCTACCATTGCTACTTCACCAAGCATTCACAGTTTATGAGCGCAGTACTATAGGCACAATAATGCACTTACTTTCTGCTCCAGAAACTGGGCTCTGCAGTCTCGTGCCTTTGAGTGCCATATCTGTGCTACATAGCTCTGTCTCTGCAGCCAACCAGACTGTATTGTTCTATGGAATAAGGGTCAGGTTGACTTTTATTTTGAACCCATGGTCGTTGCTTCTGTGTCAATTCATCCCAGGAGGGTGTGGTAGTTACATAATCTGTTGTCAATTTGAGACTTAAGAGTGAAGAGGTGGAGCTTAGCCTGTCAATCAAGTTGCAGCTTGATGACCTTATTTGGAGGTGCCAAGGAGATAAATAGCTCACTAGATGTGGGACACTCACTCATTCCCTGAGAGACTCTACTGACAAGCCACGTGGAGCTATGCTAATAGAGCCAGAGCCCTGGAGCTATGGGGAGACCCATGCCAGTGCTGAGATGCTTCCACCACCATCTGGATCCACAAGACTTTCCACCCACTGGTCTGTGATCTTCCTGCATTTGGCATCATTGCATGTGTTTCGTGAGTCCAAAGAGGACTATATAGATTGGTATAAGACATATGGGCTAATATTGGACTTATGGACTTGATCTGGACTGGGCTGGGGTGTTGTCTCAATATTCAATTGCTCTTGTATTTAAAGCTCTTTCTTATATACATGAGTGCCTATGAATTTGTCTCTCTAGTCTACCCAGTCTAACACAGGAGGGTCTCCAGGTTTATTATTTTAGATTTATATTGTTATGGGAGCAATTCATTATTTTTGATATTCCTTGAAAGTAGATTCTAGTTACTATTTTACTCAGTTCAGGACCCATGCATCAGGCTTTCTTCTTCCCTCTCCCCTCGCTGGCCGTCCGTCCTTAGGCGGCTTCACCTCCGGAAGAGTGGCTGCAGTTCAAAGTTTTCATGAGGAAATCTTAGTCTCGAATCTACACGATCTGCATTAGCGCTAAAACCTCCCTAGTATTTTCCTGCAGTATCTAAATAGAAACTGCTCATTCAAATGGCATTCAACTTCCTAGACGCAAAATATGAAAGTGGGTGACAGCTACAGTGCTCTCTGCTATCCAATGCAAATGTATGCAAATTTTTTCATATGAGAATCATTGTCTAGTTGTCATCCTCACACGGGGCACATCAAAGCCATATGACCTGATTTTGCACCTGCTGTTTAATTAAATTTACAAGGCAGACACATTCTCTACTCCCGGTGATACACAAATCCGTTTTTACAACCACAGCTTCTAATTTACAAGGTAGTTGACTGCTGAGTTTCACCATCAGTAGCTGCTCAACTGCTCTTTGTTAGACTGAGATTAAAAAAGCAAGACATGGTCATCCTTTGAGTAGATGAATGAACAGAAATACTACAAGACAGGGTAAGATATGACAAAATAACAATTTATAAACTATCAAGGGCTCATGAGGGAGGGGAAAAATGAGGACCTAATGCCGGGGGTTTAAGTGGAGAGAAAATGTTTTGAGAATGATGAGGGCAATGAATGTACAAATGCGCTTTACACAATTGATGTGTGTGTGGATTGTGATAAGAGTTGTATGAGCCCCTAATAAAATGATTAAAAAAATAAATACTACAAGAAATATCCTTCTATCCAACTCCTTGGTCTTTTACATAAAGAAGCAAAGGAAGATGTGGGCTTGGGAATTTAATACCAACCAGGATAGCACATTTGTTTCTGCTGGCCACCCCTCCCCGGCCCCAATTTCATGAACAGGTCAGAGCATGTGCATTCTTTCTTTTTGGTGACGTGATGCTTAGAGGCATTTGTTACTGGGGCATCAAGGTAAATCCATAAGGTCTGACCAGGACAGTATGGTCTGAGGAAAGGTCCCAGCTCACATTAGCTTGACATGGTTTTTGTAAGGTATGTATTGTGTGAGAATGATGTCATGTGAAATTATCCTTTGCTTCTATCCACAAAGAGATTTTCATCTTTAAATTGTGTGTAATTGCCACATAATGGTGGAAGAAAATAGGAGAGCCTGCCTTCCACCGTTTTGAACTGAACTGTAATGTACCATACCCCACCCTCCCGGCCCCTGGGAAAACATGTGTTCTTTAATGTCTTAAGAGAGAGTGCATGGACATAGATTTTATTTCCATGAGATGTGCCTCAGAAAGAAAAATCAAGGTAAATAACTGAAGGAACACTAGAGCAGATGAAAAAAAAATGCTTTGTCTTTCTTTATTAGAACACCCAGCCTAACAACTTAGTGGAGAACTGATGTTCTTAAGTTTTGCAGAGACAATAACTCAATCAAAGTTATATTTTGTTTGATTTCACCCATATGCTCTGAAATATCGAAGGTCCTCAAGAAACATGATTTTTTATGAAAATGTTGGATGAGTTACCTTGTTATAAAAGAAAGTGAAGCTCTAAGTGCCTACCAAAAGGTGGCGCCACACATTCACTGAACCAAACAGCAGCACAGATAAGTTTGGAACAAGCCACATAAATTAAAGCCTTGTGCTGCAACTTACTGTGAGACATATGGGTTGAGTCCCAGGCCTGCCCAAGAATAACTTTGAAGAAAATTTTGTTTTCTGGCAATACAGATGCTAACACACCACAGAACCTTTAAAAAGAATAAATATGTAGATGGTTCATAGCTTTCAGAATAATTTAAGCCCTACCCCCTCCATCCCCAAAGTTAAGATTACATCTCAAAAATAAAATAGTATAAGCTATGTCTTACTCCTTTGGGGGAAAAATCAATTTGGTGGCTCTAATACACTCAAGAAATATCGGTCAATTAGTATTTATTTATTAATTAACATTTAATTATTTTAGCATCAAATACAGAGACAAATGAGCTGGCTCTTAAAAAGTAATTGTTGGTCAACAAATTATATTTAAACAGAGTTCTATGTAGGAAAATGAAATTGCCCAAATTTATTGTTTTTACTTCTTTGTTCTGTGGATTGTGAATTGGTTCACATGTTCCCACTTGCAAATGAAATATACTGCTCAGATTCCTTATCTCTCACTTGGTGGTCTGACTAGCACCCAAATAGGGCCGAAAGCAGGGTCTGCAGAACAGAAAGCTGTTAGTTTTAGCTAGAAGATGAAGCTATAGGTTTCAGAGAATTAACACCTGAAATGTACACAAACCTCCCAACTTAAAACTTGGGCTTTTTCTTTTCCTTTTAAAATAGGAATGTTGACAAAAGCCTTGGGATCGGCTTGCGTTTCTTGCATCTGATATTAGTTATGATTACTTTTGACAGATGGACTTGCTCGAATGTGTGGACTCTTAGAGAAATGCAAACTCAACAGAGGTTCGTGTGCAAAACGATTATTGCCAATATGAATATCAGGCTCTCTTGTCTGCAAGGAGAAAGCTACATAAGAGAACTAAGGATAAAATAAGCCCTTGCACATATTTCTTTGTTGCTTTGAAAAGAAGTGAGGGCTTCTTCCATGTGGGCCCTGTTGCCTCTGAGCTTGATGGCCGCTTGACTACCCTCCAGCCTTTAAGACCCCAGACGCTATACTTTTTGATAGCCGGGCACCATCAGCTTTCTTCGCCACATTTGCTTATGCACCCATTTGTCTTCAGTGATCCGTTCAACACCTCGTGATCACACAGGTTGATATGTTGTTCCATGTGGGCTTTGTTGCTTCTGAGCTAGATGGCCACTTGTTTACCTTCAAGCTTTTAAGACCCCAGACGCTATATCTTTTGATAGCCGGGCACCATCAGCTTTCTTCACCACATTTGCTTATTCACCCGCTTTGTCTTCAGCGGTTGTGTCGGGAAGGTGAGCATCTTAGAATGCCAATTTACTAGAAGAAAGTATTCTTGTGTTGAGGGAGTACTTGAGTGGAGGCCCAATGTCCTTCTGCTACCTTAATACTAAACCTATAGATGTAGGCTCATAGATCTATTTCCCCATCCTCATATAATATATTTGCATATGTACATGTCTTTATCTAGAGCTCTATAAATGCCCTTTGCCTCCCAGCTCCTTCCTCCATTTCCCTTGATTCTCCTCCTGTCCCACTATCATGCTCAGTCCCCACCAGGATCCCAGCACTTCCTCTTTGTTACATTCCCCTTGATCCTGCCCTACCAGGTCTATGCAACTACGAGGTGGAGGTGTCGAAGGGATCAGGTGTAGGGCATCGTCAGAACAAAAAATCTTATCATGGTGAATGATGGGGGGAGTGCGGAGTGGAGATCCAAAGCCCATTGGTAGGCCACCGGAGATCCCCTTGCAGAGGGGTCTCAGGGAGGAGATGAGCCAGTCAGGGTGCGATGTAGCAATGATGAGAAGTACAACTTTCCTCTAGTTCCTAAATGTTTCCTCCCCGCTCCCACTACCATGACTCGAATTCGATCTTGCAAGTCTGGCTAGACCAGAGGAGGTACACTGGTACAAATAGGAACTGAAAATACAGGGAATCTAGGGCGGATGAGCCCTATAGGACCAGTGGTGTGAGTGACAAAACAGGGAGGTAAAGGGAGAATGGGTAGGAAAGAGGGAACCGATTACATGGAACTGTGTGTGACCTCCTCCCTGGGGGACAGACAACCGAAAAGTGGGTGAAGGGAGACGTCGGACAGGGCAAGATATGACAAAATACCCATTTATAAACTATCAAGGGCTCATGAGGGAGGGGGGAACAGGGAGGGAGGAGAAAATGAGGACCTAATGTCGGGGGTTTGAGTGGAGAGAAAATGTTTTGAGAAACGATGTACAAATGCGCTTTACACAATTGATGTGTGTATGGATTGGGATGACAGTTGTATGAGCCCCTAATAAAATGTTAAAAAAAAGAAAAGAAAAGAAAAGAAGCGAGGGCAGCAACACTGATTTCTATTCATCTTTAAACCCAATAACCTTAGTGCATTTTACTGCCTGAAAAATGCAGTCAAAATCTGGGTAGGCTGGATTAGTAGACTATCTTTAATATGTCTCAGTCTATGAACAACTTTCCTGCAAGGAAAACACATATACTGTGGTTTATGTGATGGATTCAAGGTATTGTGATTTTTGTATGTTTAAAACAATTTTTTAAAATATAGTTTCAAACACAAAATGGTACATAGGAAGCCAAAATTTACATGGTTACTATGTGTCCTATGTGCACATTTGATCGCAGTCACTAGTGATTTTAATGGCCATATATAGAGTCATTAAAATCATCAATATATATGGTGTTTGCTAGATGCTGTTGGGTCAGTTCTAACTAACAGTTATGATGTACAATACAAAGCAGTACAGTTGTCACACACCATTCTCGCAATTATTGTTACATTTCACCTCATTGTTGCAGCCACTGTATCAAGAAGGGCGTCCTCTCTGTCCCTGCCCCTCTGCATTACCAAGCATGCTGTCCTTCTCCAGGGACTGGCCTCCATTTTAAATTCCCAAAGTACATGAGACTAAGTTTCACCATCCTCACGCCAAAGGAGATTCTTGGCTGTACTTTTCCCAAAATCTATACTTAGGAGTCTTAGTGGCACAACACTTAGGCACTCAGATGCTAGCTGAAAGCTTGGTTGTTCAAACTCACCTATGGGTTCCCAGGGGAAAACACGCAGCCTGTTCTTATAAAGATCACAGCCAAGCACCCCTCCAGTGTGGTGCTCCTCAGGTGCATGGGGTCATCTAAGTTAAAAATTAAGACAGCTAATGACAACAACAAAACATATATTTGCATATAGGAAAGTTTGACAAATCTTTAAACGTGAATCCTGAAGTACGGATAACTCATGTAGAGCACGTAATATTTAACTACTAGATTTTCATTTCCCTAAAGAACAACCGTGTGAGTGATGAGATGCTTTGATGGGCTCATGCATGAGAACAATTGTGAGGATGGTGCCGGCCTGAGCAGCGCTTCCCTCGGTTGTTCTTGGGGGTCCCTGTGAGTCAGATCCAGCTCAATGATAATCCAGGGTGAGAATTCTCAGCTTCCATAGGGGAAACCTGGCTATGGGGAAACCTGACTATGGTTTCTGGTGAACTTACTTTGTGCTAGCTACCGTCCTTCAGTCCGGTGTGCATGCTGTCCCGTGCAATCCATCCAAATCCGTGACCGCTAATGGGGGCAGAAGCTGACACATACACATAATTAAATATTCATGATTGTTGCTACCATTTTATTTATATTTATTTATTCATAATATTTTGGCTGCTTGAACAAATGATGTGATTTCCGGGTACTAGTCACTATAGTGCAGCGGTTGTCAACCTGTGGGTCGTGACCCCTCTGGGGGTCGAATGACTCTTTCACAGAGGAGGCCTGATTCATAACAGTAGCAAAGTGACAGTTGTGAAGTAGCAACCAAAATTATGTTATGGTTGGGGGTCACCACAACATGAGGAACTGTCTGAAAGGGTTGCAGCCTTAGGAAAGTTGAGAACCACTGCTATAGTCAGTAGCAGGCAGGATGCAGATGTTTAAAGAGACATGTTTTGTTTCTCCCCTTCCCCAAAGGAAGTTAACAGTTTAATTATGTAGACAAGACTTACACATGAGCAATTGTATAAAGTAGAATGACCTTAACCTTTCTGTTCTTCAGCTTTCTCATTAATGATGATTTAAAACTTCCTTCTTCTTCACCAATTTGAGCAGATTAAATAAGGCACCTATATAAGGACTTGGAAAAAGGAGGACCGGCAGACTCACCAGGGTTTGAAAGTGCTGGCACTGTCCCTGCTACACTATGGCATTCTCTCATGATCTCCCACCAGCACCGGAACAGCCGTGCAAGGTGTGACCAGCACTGGATCCAATTCTGGATGAGGAAAAGAGAGTCACTGTCTAGGTTTCCTTTTGAAAAATACTACATGTAAATTTTAGTGAACACTTTACCAACTCCCCATATGTCTTCTGGTTCCAAGCTTCCCCCTACAGCAGACAAGGTCAAGCATGGTCCGACCACCCCTCTCCATCATTTATGTCAATTGGTTAAATATATATAATAACACACGGTTGCCATTAGTGAGGATTTAACCATGTGCCCTCCCCAGTAATAAGCACTATGCAGACATGGGACATGCTTCCTGAGATTATTCTGGTAGGGAAGGGTGGGGTGTGTGCGTGCGTGTGTATGTGTGTGTGTGTGTCAAATAAAGGAAGACATGAAGAAGCCCCACATCGAGATTCGTTTTTTCATAAGTACCAAGACTTCAAGGAAGCATATATTTATACTCCTTTAAATAAAACAGAACAAGGGAAAACAAAGATTTATGGATAGCTCCAGCTTTACAATTTTCCAAATATCTGTTGATTTGATCCTGTGTTTTAATTTAATGATTAACAAGTGTAAAACCCTTCCTATTTTTACCTGAGGTCTTGGATGGTGCAAAGGATCTAGCTCTTGATTACCAGCATAATAATTAGCAGTTCAAACCCACCCAGAGGCATTTCAGAAGACAGCATTGTCTGGACAGCACCTTCGGGGTTGGTACCCTTGGCCTAGATCCAAAGGAAAACATCTTTACAGGTCAGAAGTCTGAATCCAAGACTTGCTTTTGTGCATGTGAGTCTCCAGTCTTTTTGACAAAGGAATCTCAACTCTAGCCCGACACATCTCACCAATGCACGTTTATGCACACAGCAGACTCCCCAATACTGTTAGAGATCTTGCTGGTGATAGTCACTGTTGACCCACAGAAACAAACCCAACATGTCATAAATAAGCCAATGGGACTAGGCTCTAGACTAAGGACTAGCCTGGCTTAACAAAACAATATTGAAAACGAATAAGAGCAGAGGGGCAGCATGCTGTCACTGCTGACACAGTCGCCATCCCACGACAGGAAGAGGCTCCTTCATCAAGGTGCACAATGACTTTGAAAGTCTATATACAAGAAACCAGAAGCACCATAATGCCAACACAGATCAATAAAGAAAGGCAAACTGGAGGACCATCCATGAATTAGAGAAAAGAGTAAATCTCTTTGGACTTACTCCTCTCAATTAGTATGAGGTAAGTGAAAAAGTACTGCTACTGGCTGGAGCTGTGGTAGAGCAGTGGTGGAGCTGCCATGGTTGGAGCTGTGCCTTGGGGTGCGGGAACCGGTAACCGGTGGTTTCCTTCCATCTTGTGTGGTGGGGAGAGGGCCAACCCGCCCCCTCCCCCGCCACCCCCTGCCCGGAAGTATGGCTGCTAAGGGTCTAGTTCATGCATGCAAGTGTTTATTCTAAATCAGTGTCCACCATGCTTCGGGTTTACGTGGATGCTGCAGACCGGGTTCTCAGGGATACGCTTTTCTGGTAGACTGCCATCCCCAAAGGACCGACCCAAACAATTGATTTGCAGGGCTTTCCTGGCCTCACGCAGCACAGAAGCCCACGGGGAGCATTTTTCTGGGGCTCCAAGAGAAATAATCCTAGCAGATTTTTTCAAAGGCTTTAGGACAATCGCAAGTGCTTCGTAGGAGGTAGTTTTAGGAAAATTAAAAACTGCATTTGTAGCAAAGCCTGTCTTAATGAAGATTTCATTAGAAAACACTATCCCACCAACCTTACTGCTCAGACTTGTTTTTATTTCTCAAACTCAACATTTAATAGGAACACCATTTGAATCTCTTGTGGATGACAAAACTACCATTCTGATGTCGTATAAATTGAAGAGTGACTGATTATTTAGGGGAAGGGTTAGAGGGAAGGAAATCACCTTCAGGAGTGTATAGGCATAGATGAGGGATATGCCAGGAAATATTAGGTTCACATTTTGCTATTTTTATTTAATAACATTTTTTATGATTTTGTAGAAATACTTTATTTTTCCCACTTTGGATGCTATTTTTTAAGATTTTATTGTGAATGTAGTGAAGGCTTACAATGCTTTTATAAAGACTTATAAACTAAATTGAAGGGTGCTAAAACAGAAAAACTTAAAGCTGAAAAAACCCTAATGCAATAGAAATTGTATGACTCAGCATAAAACATTGTAACTTGTCATTTGTTAAGAGACCTTAAATCCATCCTAGGTTCTATACCATGACATTGAATCACTAGGAGTAGGAAGACCATGCTATAATAGTTACTTAAATCACACGTAATAATGATTCCTAGCTGCTCTGTTTGGTTTCCTAAGCACAGGGAAGATTAAAGTCAGTGAGTCGTGAATTCAGTCACAAGGTGGTCATCATTCTACAGGATGATGCATGGGCTAAGGATACACTGGAGGGTGGAGCTTCCTGTTTGCAAACAAAGTGGCATTTTTCTCAGATGGAAATTGTGGAAGTTTTATGATCTTATTTGTAATCTGTTTCAATCCTCATGACATATCACCAGGTATATATTATTATCCATTTTAGATGTGAAGAAGCTTAAATTCAAAACACTTTGAAATAAATTTTATAGGTTCATGAAGAAAAAATGGAACAGGGATTCATAGCTACATCTCAAACTGTCTATGCTAAGTGCTGATATTCCTTCATTAACTGTAGCCCGGCAGACTGCTCCCATGGTCCCTCCATTCAGCTACAGCCCTGGAGTCAGATTGACAGAGAGCAACGATGAGACTGAGTTTAACTTAGAAGTGACTCTTCCACCTATCAGCACCAGGACTCTCCTCTGGAAGGTGAAAACTGGGTCTGGCCATCGTCAGGACTTGGCTGGCCACATAATCTCCAGTCTTCTCTTCCTCTCGTGGATTAATTTTCCAGGGGAGGAAGGGTGAGATGTTTGGTCTTATTGTGAAACTTAAATGCGAGTCTGCTCCACCTTGTGTTCCTGTAGCAGTTGCATCAGTGTGTGAAGTCTTTTTCACACACAAATGGAAATATATCTTTTATATTTGATTGAGCTATAATTAAATCATACAATTCAATAGTTCAATCATATCAAGAAGGGTTGTGCACTCATCTCCACAATAAACTTTGGAACCTTTTCCTCTTGGCTCCTTGCTTGTTGTTAGCATTGTTTTGTTTGTTTATCTGGGATGGGTGGAATTACAAAGGCAGAAGCTGAAAAAAATGGGTAATATTTCTATTACTGTGTATCACCAAGATTGAACCAAATAAGTTCCCAGCTCAATGCTTAGAACACGACATATCCTCTCAGTTATTTCCCCCATATTGATAAATTCCTTTGGGAAAAAGGATGCTGCCTTATGCATTTTAAATACCTCTCACTTCTCTACCTGATTTTTACTTATGCTAGATCTCGAAGAGAACTTTTACAAATAATTAAATTTAGTTTCCCTCGAGGAAGCAGCTTCTGGTTGCTGCCATGTCAGGTAAGCTAGAACAAAGGAATCTTCTAAAGATGATCAAGCCTCTGTCAAGGAACGCTTTTGTTAGGATGTATAGTGGACGCACAAGGGGAAGGTTATTGGGATTTTATAAACTGTGATTAAATCTCATGTATACTTAGTAGTTGTACACTCTCAAAAATAGCTAAGGATCAATAAGCCACCATTTTCAGGAAAATATGACATAACATTTAGAATCTTTAGCATAATGGGTGACACTAACTTGAGAGAGCTTCAAAAATTTTGTGAAAACAATTTCATTATCTTTTAATTTCATTTTTTCCATGAACTTTTGGAAGTACACTCACATGGCTCAATCACGGCTGATTATTATTCCTTTTCCTCTTTTCAGAGCTGCCTTGATTGGTCAGTGGTCAAGGAAGCATTAGGTTGCTGAGATGTTGAAATAAATGTTATAGTTTCATGAAGAAAAAATGGAATAGGGATTCATAGCTAGGTTTCAAACTAAAAGTCAGTGGTTCGAACCCACTAGCCACTCCCCAGAGGAAGATGGGCAGGCCACATCTTAAAGATTACGGCTTTTGAAACCCTGTAGCACTCTGACATTTGTCCTACACAGTCACCAAGTCAGAACCAACTCTCTGGCCAAGGTTTTCAACTTTTCCAAATCTAGACCTTAATAATAATGCTGAGCTAATAGACTTGTGTTCTGTGTACCCTCCCAGCACGCAGCTTTGTGTTTTTAAGGCTTATTGTGTATTAGCGTTCCACATATTCATTGATTGTAGTCCCAGAGATAAAAAGGAGACTTCATATTATTTGAGAATTTATGGGCTTGTACAGATAATAAATTGATTTCTCTTGGAACCCTTGTTAAGCAAAGTGATGGAACTCAATGTCTCAGTGTTGTTTATTTTATTCAAGGAGAAATTAACTTTCGTAAATGTTATTATTTTATGAAAAAAAGTCCTTTATACTCATTTCGGGGATGTGGGGGTGAGTGGGTAACAATCTTCACCCTATGCTACATGACAATGTTTTAGTATCTCAAAATGTTCTTCTGTTTCCATGTAATTTTGGAGAATTTAGTAGTGAATTTTATTGTCAATATTTAGATCCTCTCCTCAATTAGTAAGTACAGTCATGTTCCACATAGCATCCGTTTGAACAATGTCCACCTACTTACATGTCTGTGGTCCCATGAG
>NW_022103906.1:101170521-101173758 GCF_000313985.2 Echinops telfairi | reverse complement strand
ATAGTATGTTAAGACCCATACAGTCAAATGCTTTAGCATACTTAATAAAACATCTTTCTGGTATTCTCTGCTTTCAGCCAAAATCCATCTGATCTCAACAATGATAACTCATGGCTCTTCAGAATCCAATCTGAATTTCTGGGAGCTCCCTGTCAAGGTTCTGCTGTAACCATTGTTAGATGATCTTCAGCAAAATTTTACTTGCAAATGATTTTAATAACATTTTCTATCCTCTCCTCAATTAGTAAGTACAGTCATGTTCCACATAGCATCCGTTTGAACAATGTCCACCTACTTACATGTCTGTGGTCCCATGAGCTTACAGTTGAGTTCAGAACCACCGACTAGACAGTGGGGCCTAGTGAACACAACGGTGTCCTTGCACTCAACACTGACTGCACCCAACTTGTCCCTCCTGTTTCTTATGGACAAAAGGGTTACACGGCCAGGCATATACCGTTGTATATATATATAACATATTTAACATGTATACATCAACATAACCTATAGTACACATGCCTTCATTATCATCAGCAGGCCTGTATCACTGGATATGTTTGTACTGTATTTTACTTTCTAGCTTGAGAAGCTTACTGTGTAGCTCTGTATGCTCAACTGCTATGTAGGCAGTAGCATCCAATCTTGTGTACAACATGTCTCTTGAACATTGTTGTACTATCTCTGTTTAAATTTCTTTCGAAAACATTACCATGAATTGCATCATGGCTCCCAAATGTGGTGCAGCCCTGGCGAGTGACGGCAGTGGCGAAAGGCCAGGGAAGCATCCGTTTGGCCGCAAAACAGGAGGCTGGTAAACGACACGAAGGTGGAGAGGCGGTGTTCCCCACGACTTAGGTTGCATTCAACAATCATGACAATTCCCAGGAACAAAGAAAAAAATCCCCTAAACTGTGATAGAATTAGCTCACTGGCCACTACAACGCCCCTTCACAAAATGCGAGCGGGAACTGCATGGGACATGGAGGAATCGCTAATGCCCTCTCAGCACTTTGAAGGTCACTGCTGAGGCCTGGAAGGTGCTCAAGGCGCTCAAAGCAAAGCCAGAAGAGACTGCCAGCGGGGTCCGCCTCGGGTGGAGACTTGGGAATGGCGCCGTGGGTTACAAGAGGAGCCGCTGACCACAAAGCTGAGAGTTTGATCCCCCAGCTGTTCCTCAGAAGAAAGAGCAAGAAAGTGGCCTGTTTCCATGAGGACTTCCAGCCTGGGAAGCCCCGAGGGGCACTTCTACTCTGTCCTACCGAGTCGAGAGGATTTGGAATGAACTCGATGGCAGCGAGTCTGGGTTATTGTGCATGTTAAATGGTGTGCTACTATATTTAGAAACATAAACAAGAACGAAAAGGACAACTGCTCCCGCCATTAAGCATTGTACAACCTCCCCCCAAAGTAGCCGCTGAACATACCCTTTTCCTGAGCTTGGTCGCTCCTCCCCTGTGCCAGCCATCTCGTTTGCTGAGAGCTGGGGAGTCCCAAGTGGGCACATTTGACACACTCTCCTGCCACCCTTACCACCCACTTACTTAGCAGCAGGGAAGCACAGTAAGCTGCAGTACCGATGGGCCCTGGTGGCTGAGGGACCAGAGCATGGAAACTTAATGCCATCGCGCCCACCACGAAACAGTTTCTGCCCAGCAGTCCCTAACAAGTGTTACCTGGGAAAGGTGAGAATACGTTAGCCAGTCGCAGGAAAACTTAAGTCTTGTGCAAGTAAGAATCTAAGTGGACTGAAAAGAAACAAGCACTGAACCAGGTTGTGGTGCGTATTCAATATGGCCAAATGAGTTCATACGGGAACGCAGGGTACCGAGTTTTACAAATCCACAGCAAGGAAGCATTCCCCTGACATCTTCTGGGACTGTGAGCATTTTTATGGCAATGTTTCTCATTACATCTGTGGCAGAAACCTTTTCCCTATGTCCCCCCTCCTCTGCTCTCCCCTGGTTTTCGCCTCAGGCCTTGCTCTTGAGGCTCCTTAGGTAGATGGCCAGATAGGAGTCAGCTGAGGAGCCCCCCGAAGACGCAAATGGTCAATGTGTTCCCTCAGAGATGCTTCAAAGTAAAGCCCTGGGAATTTACCTTAGAAAACCAGCCATTAAAAATACAGTCCTTCCCTGATACACACGTTGTTGTTGTTAGGTGTTAGACTTACAGCAACCTAATGACAGCTGTCTGGCCCTGTGCCAGCCTTACAATTGTTCTTATGTTTGAGTTCATTGCTGCAGCCACTGTGTTAAACCATCTAGTTGAGGGAACCTCCTCTCTTTCGATGCCGTGTTACTTTCCCAAGCACGACGTCCCTCTCCAGTGACCTGTCTTTTCTGAAAACATGTCTAAAGTATGTGAGGCTAGGTTTGACCATCCTTGCCTCTAAGGCGCGTTCTGGTTGTACTTCTTCCAAGACAGATTTGTTTGCTCTTTTGGCGGTCTATTTTACTTTCAATATTCAGCACCATCATTTAAATGCATTGATTCTTCTGCCATCTTCTTTATTAAATATTCAATTTTCACATGCATATAAGGGGCTTAACAATACCATGGTTAGGGTCAGACATGCCTTAGTCCTCACAGTAACATGCTTGCTTTTCAACACTTTAAAGAAGTCTTGTGCGTGATTGGATCACTTTGCTGCTTCAGTGAGCATCGATTGTGGATCCAGCAAGGTAACATCCTTGACAGCTGCCTTCTTTCCCCCATTGATCATGATGTGACACACTAGTGAAGTTGCACAGATTTTGGTTTTCTTTACACCGAGTTGTAATCCACACTAAAGACGGAAATCTTTGATCTTTCCCTGCAAGGGCTTCAAGTCCTCCTCACTTTCAGCAAGCAAGGTGGTGTCATCTGCATATTGCAAGTTGTTAATAAGGCCTCCACCAATCCTGGTGCCACACCTTTCTTCATAGAATCCAGCTTCTCTGATGATTTGCTCGGCATACAGACTGAATAAATATGGCGAGAGGCTACAACCCTAACACATACCTGTACTGGTTTTAAGCCATGAGTATTCATTCCTATGTTCTGTTTGCACAAATGCCTCTTGATCCATGTACAGGTTCAGTATGAGCTCAATGTAGTGCTTTGCAATTCTCCTTCTTCTCAAGGCTGTCTATAGTATGTTAAGACCCATACAGTCAAATGCTTTAGCATACTTAATAAAACATCTTTCTGGTATTCTCTGCTTTCAGCCAAAATCCATCTGATCTCAACAATGATAAC
>NW_022103906.1:101163524-101169101 GCF_000313985.2 Echinops telfairi | reverse complement strand
GGCATGGCACAAATTAGAAGAAACAGTTACAAATATCTGTACATAGTTGGTTGGAATGTAGGAAGTATAAATCTAGAAAGATCATATGTCTCCAAAAATGAGTTGGAATACATGGAAATTGATAGTCCAGGCATTAGTGAGCTGAAGCGGGCTGGTACTGACCATTTTGAACAATACAGTCGTATGGTGGTTATGCCAAATTCTAGAATGACAAATTCTAGAGGAACGGCAGTGCATTTATTGTTCAAAAGGACATTTCAAGATCTATCTTGAAGTGCAATACTATCTTTGATAGGATAATATTAATCTGTATACCAGGAACTGAAGAATTCTACCAACATTTCAAGCCGAAAATGAACAAACAATTAAAAAAAAAAGAATGAAAAACAATAAGAAATGGAAACCAAAAAAAGAAGAAAAAAAAAAGAAAAAAAGAACAAGAAGTTGAAAAATTGGGCCGGGGGAAAAAAAAGAAACCGGAAAAAAAAGAACGAAATTGAAAAAACAAAGAATTCCTTAATGGAAAAGGCCTTTTTAAAACAACACAAAAAGGCAAATGTACACATGGACTTCTCCAGATGAGATACACTGAAAAAGTAATTGACATTTGTGGGAAGAGATTACCGGAAATGCTCTGTGCAGCTGAAGTGCAGCTAAAATGAGGCCAGAGACTGACTGTGAAACAGTCCATAAATTGCTTATATGCAAGTTCAGTTTGAAGCTGATGAAAATAAAAATAAGCCTATGAGAGCCAAAAGATGACCCTGAGTACAGTTCACTTGAATTTCAAGAACATCTCAGGAAGAGATTTGACATATTGAACACTAATGACAGTAGACCTGATACGTTGTGGATGACATTGAGAATATCATATATGAAGGGAAAGGAAGGTAATTAAAAAGACAGAATGGAAAGAAAAGGTCAAAGTGGATATGAGAATACACTCTGAAACTTGCTCTTGATCATAATGGTAAGTGGAAGCTGTGGTGAAGTCAAAGATCTGAACAGCGAACTTCAAAGGCCAGCTCTAGAAGACAAAGTAGAATATTACACTGAAATGTACAAAGACCTTGAATTAGAAAACCTAAAAGGAAGCACATGCTCAGCATATTAGAAATGGAAAGAATTAAAGAAAAAAATTCAAGCCTTGAGTTGCAATTTTGAAAGATTTTATGGGCAAAATAATGAATGGTGCAAAAAGCTTCAGAAGAAGATAGAACACACAGAGTCACTGTACCAAAAAGAATTAGTTGACATTCAACCATTTCGAGAGGTAGCATGATCGAAAATCAATGGTCTTGAAGGAAGACGTTTGAGCTGCACTGAAAGCATCAGCCAAAAACAAGGCTACAGAATTGATGGCATACTAATTGAAATATTTCAATAAGCTGAAGAAGCACTGAAAGGGTTCCCTTGTCAACGCCAAGGAATTTGAGAGATAACCACCTGACCAACTGACTGGAAGAGATCCATATTTGTAACATCCCCCCAAAGTGACCCAACAGAATGGGCAAATTATAAAACAATACCATTAATATCATCTCAAGTAAAAGTTTTGTTGAAGATCACTCAACAATAGTTGCAGCAGAATATCAACAGGCATCAACAAATGCCAGAAATTCAATACAGATTCAGAAGTGGAAGTGGAAGAAGGGAATCGTTGCCGAGGTCAGATGGATCTTGGCTGAAATCAGGGAGTAGCAGAATGGTGTCTTCTTGTGCATTGCTGACTGTGCAAAGGCATCCAGCTGGCCGATCAGAACAACTTATGGTACCCTTGAGAGGAGAGTGAATTCCAAAACATGTCATTTTGCTCCACGTGGAACCTGTGCGTGGACCAAGAAGAGGTTATGTGAGCAGAACGAAGGCATACCATGTGTTTTAAAATCAAGAAAGATGTATGTCAGGTTTGGACCCTCTCACCAAATTTATTCTGAGTAAATAATCAGAGAAACTGGACTATATGAAGATGAACTTGGTTTTGCCATTGGATAAATGCTTACTAGCTACTTTTGATATTCAGATGACCCAACCCGATGCTTGTGGAAAGTCAGGAGGACTTGAAACACTTGTTGATGAAGACCAAGAATTGCAGTCTTCACTATGGGTTACAACTCAATGTAAAGAAAACCAACTGGAAAAATAAGTAACTTCATGATAAACAGAGAAAGATTGAAGTTGTTGAAAATGTTGTCTTGCTTGGATCCACAATCAATGCTCATGGAAGCAGCAGTTAAGAGATCAAATAAAGCATTGTGTTAGGTAAATCTGCTGCACAAGACTTCTTTAGAGTATTGAAAAGCAAGGAAGCTACTTTGAGGACTAAATATCTAAGCCACCACCTTTTCAATCGCCTCCGGTGCATGTGACAGTTGGCCATCGACTAAGGAAGGCTGCAGAAGAGTGGATGCACATGAACGATGGTGCTGGCAAAGAATGTCACTTGTCCTATGGCCTGCCAAGAGAACCCACAGATCATTCCTGGAAAATCCTTAATCAGAATGCTCCACGGAGGCAAGGCTGGTGAGACTTTGCCTCACATACTTTGGACATAGTATCCGCAGAGACCAGTCGCTGGAAAAGGACATCATGCTTGTTGAAATAGAGAGGCAGTTGTAAATCAGAAGATTCTGGATAAGACAGATTGACACAGTTTCTGTAACAATGGGCTCAAACATAATAATCGTGAGAGTGGTGCAGAACCAGACAATGCTTCTGTCTGCTGTAGTTCGGGTGTAACATTTTTTAACTAAAGTATTTGCTTTGGAGGCAAAAAGACATCGAAGAAGAAGGCAAGAGAGCAAGAAAAAAAATACACCAGAACCTGCTTCATCTTGGAGGATGCCAATTCCGCTTAACCAGTAACATTGAGAATTGGCTTCTGCTTCTCTTGTGATGGTGAAATTATGGTTAACCCAAAGCCTATAGGAACCGCATTCTCAGCAGTTCTGTAGAAACATTTAAATTCTTACCTGGCTGGATTGCTGGAGGGCCAGCTTCAAAGACTTTCTGTGCACTTGGTTTGGGGAAGTCGGCTCTGTAGGTTTATTCAGTGGGCACACAATGTTCTGAAGCAAATGCCTGCTACATGTCAAACACACCCTGATTCTGTGGCATTTACAAATAACCATGCTTACGTCCATAAATGACATTGAAATATGTACACAAAATCTATAAAATGGTAAAAGGCAGAAGTATTTCATAACACAATCTGAGCAGAGCCTTTGCTGAAAGGGCTCAGAGAAAAGAAAGCGACCCTGGTAGGTACCTAGAATATTGGTGTGGGGCATCAACGTGAGAAGACAGGCCATTTAGAAGAGTCCCATACCTGGTGGATACTATGCTGTGTAAGGATAGAACACAGGAATAGCAGAGGGATGATCCTGATCCTGTCAACAGGCGGAGGTACGCCATAGCCCTAACGAGCCAGTCTCTCTGGAGCTGCCTTGTTTTCCATCGCAAGTGCTGGAAGATTAAGCTAATGAGCTTTCCTGCTGCTGATGGTGGGGAGCCAATGCCTTTGCCCTGGCACCCAGCCCTAGAGATTTTTCTTTGAGATAAAGAAACAGGCTGTCTAACATCAGGTGGACACCAAGGTGCATTGCACAGCCTCAGGTTGGAGAACATCTTGGCCTTGGGTGACAGATGGCCCCATCACACTTCATCTCCCAGACCTCTGGTAACCTACACTCTGTCATCCACTGCCATTAGTGTCTGATGAAACTCAGCCTGTCCAGCTTCGGAGGATCTGCAGGAAATGCCTGTCCCTTCCCTCCCAGATGACAACTCCGTGAGCTTTTCTCACCAGCATAACATCTTTTACATCCACAACTGAATACAGATGATGCTGTGGGCTGACCAGGCAATGCCATTGATCTACTCCCTGTGCCTTCTTCAGCCTCCTGGCACATTGCACAGTGGGTTAAATATCCCAGTGAAGTGCTCACTATTTTGTTGTTGTTTAAATGCTACTAACTTTGAAGGAGGTATGTTTGTGGGTGAGTGTAGGTTTTGAAGGAAAACATTTCCTATTTTTGTATGATTCGGTATGTCAAGTTTTTAATTTGCCATTCTGTTGTTTATTGTGCTCTTCTCATTTTTATTTTCTGTCTTTGTTTTGCTCCTTCCAGCCTAGCAACTAGAGTGATGTCAGTCTTCAGATTCTAGAATCCTGCCTTTACTGTAGACTCACAAAAAGAAACCATGAAGTTATTGGTACCAGAACTTGTTACTTTGGCAGAAAATCCCTAAATGACTTTATAATATTTATTCCTTCCCTTCGCATAGTAACAGAACTTCTATTTTTATTATGTGGCAGGTAAAACACTGTATTTCTCTGTATTTCCATTCAACTGTCCCAGATCACTAAGCTTGAATTTGCTGCTAGTTGCCATCATGTGGACCCATGACTACCTCCTGTTATTAGAGTTGAACTACTCCAAATAGTTTTTTTAAAAATCATTTATTGGGGCTCATACAACTCTTATCACAATCCACACATACATTAATTGTGTAAAGCACACTTATACATTCGTTGCCCTCATCATTCTCAAAACTTGCTTTCCACTTCGGTTCCTGGAATCAGCTCCGCATTTTCCTTTCCCCCCTCCCCGCTTCCCACCCCCCTCCCTCATGAATCCTTGAAAATGTATAAATTATTATTTTATCTTATCTTATAGGTGGCTTCTTTATGGGAGCACATCAGCTGCCTCTTCTTTCACGGCAGCTTGTACTGCCTACCCCGAGGTCAGCATTTGAGCACAGAATATTTGTGCCACCCTGGGACCTTACTCTCTGTTGTTCAATCCTACTGAACCGATCCTGATGCAGGGTGAATCCCTGTCTTACAGAGCAAGGTGCCTCAGAGGATTTTCTTGGATGTAACTTTCAATGGAAGAAGTTTGCCGGGCTTTTCTTCAATGCTGTCCCCTCCTATTGAGACATAAACATGTCTTACCTGGAACGGTGATTTTGTGTGCCCAGATGGAGGGAGACAAGCCCTTCTTTCTTCCCTCCATCTTGTATCTGTTATGTGAATGTACTGCTGGATCACAATTATTAAGTCTACAGCATTGAGACTCTGGTTCAAACTTGCCAGTCACTTTGTGGGAAAAGCCGAAGACCCGATGGAGAGTCGCTGAGCATAAGAATCCTCTTTATGCCGGTGGATTTCTATGTCTGTTTGTTTTCAGTTTGGTAGAAAGCACTTTAAGATTTTAAACACAAAAATAGGCTAATTAAATGTGCATTTAAAATCTTAATTTTGTTGAAGTCTGAAGAATAAATAGAAGGAAGGCAAGAGTCAATCAGAAAGTTCATTTAGCACGTTGCTTCAGTGACCCAAGGTACAACTATTTGTTTGGACTTCTGCATGTCTACTCAATCTCTCCCCAGTTTGCTCCTCATAGGCCTTTCCTTGAATTGGCTTTGCTGTTCTACGTCTCCACAATGCCCGTGTTCATTATCCAGGTCCCTGCTCCCAGAAACGGACCTGCAACAAGTCATTCATTGTCTTTTCATCTGTTCTTTTCTCGCTCCCAAGCCCCTGTGTTTCAGCAAGTCGTCCACATTAGCTTC
>NW_022103906.1:101160483-101162889 GCF_000313985.2 Echinops telfairi | reverse complement strand
ACCAGTGTGCCTCCAGAAGCACTAGCTGATAGATCTTTACTTTGCAACAAATCTCAAGGTATTGCAAAGTTCTATGCAATTCTTTCCTTACATATAAAATCAGCCACTGAATTATTTCATCTGTCCTTTTTATAAACCATATCCTTCAGTTATTCTCTTTTTGGTTCAATTTTACTTATTCTTTATTGCTTGTAGCCCAAAGTTTTCTAGCTGCCAAGCTTCATTCATATGCTATCTTTTCCATAAAGATGTCCATAATTATTTCTCCATTTTCTAATCTCATTAATTACTACTCATCTGGAAATTAGATGCAGTGTCGGTCTTACGTGGTGCTGTGTACTGCTGTACCCTCAGCTAGATGGAACACTCTAAAGGCAAGCACCCTATCTAGCAGGCAGTCACATCAACAGAAGATGGCAAATAATTTTAAAAAATAGCATCTCATGATTTTCCTTGTATTTGTTTGCTACATTATAATGTGTTTGAAAATATTTCTCCGTACTACTCCAGAAGTACTGAAAGATAAAACCTTCTGGATCTTAGAAGAGGAACAACGTTTGTGGTGGTAACAATCAGAGCTGGCTTCCACGGGCCAGAAAGGTGTGAAAGAGCAAAGCAGGAAAAGCGGAGAATGGACAGAGGAAACCAGAAGGGGGGAGTGACAATACTCACACAAGGAAGCTCCAGATGCCCCAGGTGTCCTCGAGGAGGTATTGTTAGGGGAGAGTGGTCCTGTTCATGGGAACTTCAAGAGCTTTATGGGAGTTGAGGCCTTGCTCCCTAACAGCACAGGCTTAGCAGGCCCGGGACATTCCAATGTCTGACTCAAAAGCATGATTTCAAAGGCATCTGCTTGAGTCACATCACTGGCGGTAAGCAAGGTGACAGCAAACTGCCATGTGTCTTCATTCTGTTCTGCCCAGGAGCTGATGAGCACGCCTTCTCATGCACCCCCCCCCCCCCCCCAGAATAACTGTAAGTTCAAAGATGACGGATGGACCCTTAATAGATTTATGGATGGGAAGGCTTTTATAATTGTACTTAAGATGACATCACTAAAAGAGAAGAGTCAAATAGTTTGTGATTCCGGGGCATAGAGCTCTATGGAGTTTAGTAGGAAGCTGCTACTCCACTTGTAATGCATATTATCATCTAATAGGGCATGGATAACTGTGCACACCTGAAGAAATAGTTCTCATCCCACCAACGCAGAACCAGAGACGACTGGAGATCCGTGTGGCCCACTGTGGTTAAGTGCTGTAGAGTTGGTTCCGCCTCAGAGCCGAGCTGTGTACACCAGAAGGAACACTGCCGGTCCTGCCCCATCCCTACCACTGTGGGTACGTTTGAGCCCACTGTTGCAGCCTCTGGGTCAATACACACTGCTGAGGGGCTTTATCTTTTTGGGCTGACCTTTTTGCTTTACCAAGCTGATGTCCTTTACCAGGGACTGGTCCCTCTTGATTACAGGTCCAAAGTACAGGAGAAACAGTCTTGTCATTCTTGCTTCTAAGGAACATTCTGGATGTACTTCCTTGAACACGGATTTGTTTCTTCTTCTGGCAGTCCATGTTAATTTAAATGTTCTTCTCCAACACTGTACTTCAAATGCATCAATTCTTCTCCTGTCTTCCCAATTTGTTGTATAGCTTTCACATGCTTATGAGGTAATTAAAAATGTCACAACTCTGGTTTGGAACATCTTAGCCCTCAAAGTGTATTAATTGTATCAAAAGCCATATTACCTCAAAAATGTTTTTGCTTCCTTCTACAGGCCTTTTCTTATTGATAAACATTGGTTCAAACAAAATTTCAAAGAAGGAAATAATTTGGCTTAATAATTGTTACATCTTGGTTGGGTTAAGAGTAGATGGAATTCTTGCCTTTCTGAGCCCATGTAACCTGTAATAAATGCTCCTTTCCCGCTAGAGACTCAGTCACGTGTTGTCCTCAGCCAAACCTGATTGAGCAGGTAGAGAATCAGCGCCCCAGTACTTTCCTTGATCCCTGGGCCCCTTCACGGGGTCCATGTTGTTCCATCTTTATCATGACTGTTTAGGGAAAGCCTAGAACCCTGAGGTAAGTTTGGCTTCCCTTAATTGACTTCCAAAATAGTTTCTGTCTTTTGCTATTTTCTAGGTTCTCTTAGCTTCTAAAGATACTTCAGGTGCCATCTGTCACCTGAACGCTCCTTACTGCCTTCCCATTCATTATATGTTCTCCCTTGACTATCTTAAAGTTTTCAGTGACAAATCCCTTAGAAGTGAACAGCCTTCCCTTCCTCCTTATCTCAAAGCTCCATTGTGAGCTGTAAACCATGGGTGACACGACTGGCATTTGAAATAACAATGGCACAACTTCCAGCATGACAGCATCATGCAAGACACCACAGTATGACAAACTAAC
>NW_022103906.1:101155660-101158925 GCF_000313985.2 Echinops telfairi | reverse complement strand
GCTATATCTTTTGATAGCTGGGCACAAGATCATGAGAATCATCTTGGGTCCTTGCTAAAATGTAGCTTCTGATTTACTGTGTCTGGGGTGGAGAAGTTCAGCAGGAGGTTGAATCAGAATGAACAAGTTTGGAAGCCACCGTCAAAAGGCAAGCTGGTTCAGTTTTAGAGCATAGGCCTCTAACTCGTTAAATGCACCTGTGAAAAAATGGCCCTCCTCTGACAGCCAAGCACAATAATCACTGAAGCAATCTCGAGTCTTTCTGCAGTTGTGGGGAAAGACTGCACTGTGCCTGGTGGGAAATGGAGCGGAAATAAGGACAGGGACCATGTGTGGGGACAGCTGTGGACGAGCTCCACTACCTGTGCACAAGGGACACAATGGTCGTGGAAGCAACAGGTTCTCTACCACTTAACCAGTCTCAGGGAAGGCAGCTAGGAGACAGGACCCTCTCCAGGAAAGAAGGGCAAATAAACTCATTCCACCAGCACTGAACCGAATTCCAAAGGGGGCTTGGCCAATGAGATGGGCCAACATGAGTCTAACACGAATATTCACTGAGGTTCTGCCCTGGCCCCAAACTGGGCTAGCTCATGTATTGATTGCATATGTGGCCATCAGAATTTCGATGGTTTCTAAGTTCTTTTATCCTTCAACCGTAATCCAGCATATAAATAACTTTTTGGTAAGCTTCAAAGTTATTGAGAGTTTTAAAATGGATTCTGACAATCGTTTGACTCTTTTAGCCAGAGGGAAAAAAAGATATAAAATGTTAAAGAAAAAAATGCAGTAATACTGGCAAAAGTATCAATATTGGACATGATTTATCTCAGAAGAGTGAATTTCTTTCCTGTCAATGACTACAAAGCTTCTAAAGATACTTTTTAGTGATTTACTAAAACACAACTTAGTGTTTCTAGATCTCACTGCGCTTGTAAACAAAAGTTCACAACTCCTCTAAATTTACTCTTCTCTGTCTGACCTGATTACACCTTGAAAATAAACTAGGAACAGGAAAATTACAAACTAAAATTAGCTCTTCAACAACAACTGCCCTAAATTTACTTCTGCTAATTTTTCTTGCTGTTTGTTCATAAATTGATCTTCCTATTTGTTCTGGCCATCACTTTACTGTTTTAAGTCAACTACTTAGAAACTACCAAAAATAACAATATTGACTGTTTCTTAATCTATGACAAAGTTTTGCTCACCATGCATCAAGACTATAGGAGCTACCACCAATATATGAAGAATTTTTCCTGATATAGTTCATAGGTCTTTTTAAACCCCATCTTCCCTTATGCAGCAACATTTTTGGTACTTACTAAAAAAACCAACAAATCACATAAGCCAACACTGTGGATTCCATTGAACTGTCTTACTGCATATGAGTTATTCCGACGTTTCCTTCACATTATTATCTATTGATGCAACATTTTGCTCTTTTGCTATTAATACAATAAAGAGAAAATCATGTCTATTTAGCCTCATTCTGAGAAACGTTCATGTACTGGGCAGATTTATTAGTCAGAAAGAATAGCAAGGACAAATAAAATACTCAAACTTTCACAAACAGCTGCACTTACCTAGTTCACTCTTGCCATTGATTTTATTGAAAATCAGATAAATTCCTAAATGTATTTATAGGCTTTATCCTTATGTGTCAGTAATAGACTGATCCATCCATATAGTTGTACTATATGTGGCCCTAAAGGTTTCCGTTATTATTTTATTACATTATTACTTTATTATTATTTCCCCACATCGATATGCCATAACCCACTAGTATCATTCGTGGGCACGGGTGGCCTTTCCTCAATATCCTGCCGAGCAGTCTGCATGGAGACATTTTCTGAAAGAGATCATGGGTAAAGGCAGCTCTTGAAATACAATAGAAAGAATATTATACGTTATCTTCAGCAACTATCTGAACAATAAAATATCAAGAGGTGATATTGGAATTATCTTCCAGATTATAGAGAGTAATGCCTGCGCAACCATGACAAACTACGCGATGGGCAATATTGCTGTGGGAAGTTGTAAGCACCTTCCCGAAACAGTAAATATTCAGATGATTGAAAATCTGAAATATTTGCATCTAGTTGGTGAAAGAATGATCTTGAGAGCTCCAGTTTCAGGCTTTTAGAAAATGGTCATCAAAATGTTGAGAGCCACAAGTTGACATGCTTTCCTTAGTCTGCCAATATTACACTACTAAGGAATATCTAATTCAGGTTTTATGTATGCCACCTGAGTTGTAATTCATACAATATAGGCAACAGAATTAGAAAATGAGATTTATCATTCTTTTCAGGAAATAGTTTGAATCATTCTTGCACATCTCTCAAGACTCTGCAGGGGAGTCCTCTGTTAATCAGGTGGGAAATGGACACTGTGGTAGCTTGGTTTCTGTATCAGTCAGTCAGGCAATGTCTGTGTCAGTGCTAGTTTTCTTTGGGGCTAGTACACTGCTAGCCAAGTAGGTCACACCATCTCTAACCTAAAAGAGTTGGCTACTTGCATTTGAGGGATAACCCAGGTAGAATCCAGGACATGTTTATGCAACCTGGATTTAATATATTGTGACCACAGCTTTGAACATTTAAAAAAATTCTAGTAATCCATTTTGATTTTAATCTGTATCTAAGTTACCAAATGTACTCTCCAGAATTTTATATGCTACTGCATATTCATTGAGCTATCAGAAAATCTCGAGACTCAGTATTTGACAAAAGAAGAAAAGTCAACCCTAATCCTACTCCAAACAGTAGTTTCTGGGATGAACATACTATCTAGAGCACCCAGCAGTGGTAACTGTCCAACATGAGATTGTTGTGCGACTGTTTCCCTGCCCTGATTAAAGAATGATCAAAGAGGAAAGAATTACACTTTCACTTTAAGGAACGCAATGAGACGCCTGTCATATTTTCTTTTGGAAAACATAATGGTTTATTTGATGTAGCTCTCCTAGCAATAGTTTCTGCAATTCTCATTAACTTACTGGGTGGGACCATGGAGACATACAGTGTTTCCCCTTCCCTTGGTGAGTCTTGGTAAGAAAAAGTAGAGGAGGATGCTGATGGAACTATATGACTCACTTGGGATTGATTGTTAACAGGGACAATTGTAATTGTAAACATTTGGAATGCCAACTGTAACATTCAAGGAATGGTCAATTTTGCCATCCCACTGGGTAGACAAGGGGCCCTTTCAGAAGCAGGAAAGGGGACATCTCACCACCATCAAGTACGACGAGCCAAGAGTG
>NW_022103906.1:101154054-101154852 GCF_000313985.2 Echinops telfairi | reverse complement strand
CAAAATATATTTTTTAAAATAATCAACTGCTACTTCTATGATCATTAATTGTGGATCCAAATAAAATGAACTTCTATTTGGATCTCTTTTTGTTTAATGTGGTGTTGTCTGTTGGTCCGGTTGTCGGGATTTGGGTTTTCTTTATATTAGTCGCTTCGCATGCGGAAGACTGTACCCTTCTATCTTCACCACTGTCCTCCTTGCTTTCAGCAAGCAAGGTCGCGTCCCGGACACATCACAGGTCGTTAATGAGCCTTTCCTCAATCCTGGTGCTGTGTGCCTCCTCAGATCATCCAGTTTCTCAGCTGTTTTGCTCAGCAAACAGTTTGAGTGAGTGTGGTGAAGGGTACATCCCCGATGCACACCTTTCCTGGTTTTAAATGATGTGCTTCCCTTTGTTCTGTTTGAACGCTCGCCTCTTTTCTGTGTGCAGGTTCTGCATGAGCATAATTGAATGTTCTGGAATCTACATTCTTCACAAAGTTATCCATAATTTGTTCTGATCTGCATAGTTGGATGCATTTACATAGCCAATAAAACAGAATTAAAGAGATATTCTGCTAGTCTGCCTTCAGTCGATATCCATCTGATGTCAGCAATGATATTGTTTGGCGGTTTTCACATTCTGCTTGGGAACCTTTCTCTGGAATGGGCACACATATGGATCTCTTAGTTCAGTTGGTTGCATAGTTGTTATATCCTTGGCATTGTTCCAACTCATATTGAGCCTCAGAGACAGAAGAGAACCACCTAGGGGTGGTGGGGAGCACTCCTCACCCCTGCCTGGGTTTCTGAGTC
>NW_022103906.1:101120376-101122314 GCF_000313985.2 Echinops telfairi | reverse complement strand
TAAGGATATCCTATTGAATCCCACACTTTCCATGACTATGAGGGCTATCTCCCTTTGCCGTGTGGACATGCAAACACAAGTCTGAGCCATGCTCCAGGGCGATAGTGGTGAAAGCATTTGAGCCCATCGCTCTGGCCTTCAGCCACCTTTTCACTCCTGATCAGAGAGATGTGCTTTATTTGTAAATGAATTCCAAAAGTTCACTAAATATAAATTAATCCGAAGTATTAATCCCAGCTCTGCATTACAAATAATTAGAAGCATCTTTCCAAGAAGGATTAGGGAAGCCAGGTTGTAAGAGGACATATTTGCCATATACATATTTATCCAAGGATTCATATACTGCACAGTTAAAGGACTTTTAGTTTTGAGGAATAACAAAGAGTCTCTGGTGACTATAGGAGAGGAAGAAGGCTAGGAAATGCAGCTAGAGTAAACCTCTAGAGTAAAATGCAACTAGAGGTCCACATCACGAAGGCCTGTGGGGGCCTAGGAGCCCAGTCTCAATCAGAGCAGGGAAGAAAGACAGGACATGCACATCTGAACAACAGTGACCAGATGACGGGTGAGTCGATTGGTGTCAATGTAGTGATTTTACTTTCCTAGGGCTGCTGCACACACACACACACACACAAAATACTATGAATGAGTTTTGTTGTTGTTCATTGTTGTCATGTTGATTATGATTAACGGCTATCACCGGTGTTCCAAAAGTACTATAGGGGAGTTTCTTAGCTTTAATCATCATTCATGCATGTATGTATGTAAGTACATATTATCTATCTATCATCTATCTATCTATCTATCTATCTATCTATCTATCTATCTATCTATCATCTATCATCTGTGGTGAAAATATACACAGCAAAGTATTCACATAATCAACGATTTTTATGTGTATATATTAATTGATTAAATAGTGCCACCATTCCTGCTATCGCGACCATATGGTTTCCCCACAACTGCTTTTATTCTGTCTGCTCCACAAAATTTTTATCTGTGTTTCAGAGTTACTATTGTCAACCTGATAGCATATAGTTACTTTTTTATTAAAGATTAAATCATTAAATTTAAAATTAAATAAGGCTGATATTGTTAAATGGGTTAAACTGTTGTTTCCAGATGATTTCTTAGGATTGTTTTAATTCAAGGACTAAAGATGATTTTAGAACAATCCATTCAAGAGCTCTCCAGTCCCATGGATTGAGAAAGTCTCACTTCCATTGGTAGTTGAAGTTCTATTCCCTGTGTTTCCTTGTGTTGGCTAGGATTCATTTACTGGGCATCCCATTAGTCAGTCAGTCAGTCACACTCTGGTCAATTGTGTGCTGCCATGATGTTAGAAGCTGTGCCATCGATCGTTCAAATGCCAGCAGGGTCACCTAAAGTGGACAGGTTTCAGAGGAGCTTCCAGATGAAGAGCAGACCACAAAGAAAGAATTAGTTTTTACTCCAGAGAAATTAGCCACTGAAAACTATGTTCACAGCATTGTCATTCCCACTGTCAGACAGTAAAGGTCTAATGAATAGAACCAGGACATTGTCACAGATGGTGTCAGAAATGAGCCCCTCCGGTCAGCAGGCACTCCAAGTGTGACTGAGCAAGGTCCGCCTTCTCCAAGTAAAGTTCACCATAAGACTCGAATGGAGTAAAACGTGTGAGAGTGAAGCCTCTGGAGCCTTCATGAGCTGACGGGCCATGACTCCAAATGAGAAGAAGCACCGCAAACCTCACCTAATGATCAAATTGGAACATACAAAGAAGGCATCTCGGAAAATTGAGAGGTGTCAAAAATGAAATGGAACTTCTAAAAATTTACATTCTAAGCATTAGTGTGCTGAAATGAACTGGTGTTGACCATTTTAAAATCAGAAAATCATACGGTTTACTGTGTTGGGAATAAAACAATCAAGAGGAGTGCTTTTGCATTCATGGTC
>NW_022103906.1:101109772-101119503 GCF_000313985.2 Echinops telfairi | reverse complement strand
TTTTTTTCCCCAGTAGGTCTTTATTGTCTTGGATTCCCTTGGAAATTTTCAGTTTAGCTCTTTGACTTCATCATTTCTTCCAATTGCCTTAGCTATGAAAAGCATTAGCCAACAACAAGCCTCCAGGAATTAATGGAATACTAATGGAAAACAGTTACTCATCTATGCCAGGACATTTGGAAGACAGCTACTTGGCTAATTAACTGGAAGCTATACGTTTTGTGTACCCATTTCAAAGAAAGGTTGCCCAACAGAATGTTCAAATTTTAGAACAATATGATTAATATCAATATCACATGCAAGTAAAACTTTGTTGAAGATAACACAACAAAGATTGCAGTAATACATTGACAGGGAACTGCCAGAGGTTCAGGCCAAATTAAGAAGAGGACATGGAACTAGGTATATTACTGCTGATGTCAGATGCATCTTTGCTGAAAGCAGAGAACACAAGAAAGATATTTCCTTGTATTTTATTGAGTATACCAAGACATTCGACTATGGGGACCATAACAAGCTATGGATAATTTTGAGAAGAATGGGAATCCCAGAATACTACATTGTGCTTATGTGGAACCTGAATATGAATCATGACGCAGTTGTGCAAACAGAATAAAGGAATACTTTGTGGTTTAAAATCGCATAGGTGTGTGTCTGGTGCATACTCTCACCATACTTACTCGACTCCATGGCAAGGAATTGTTGTTGTTTTTAGTGATTGGTGCATAAATTTGAATAATTGTTGTATTGACCTGATTTTCTTTTTCTTGTATAAATATTATCCTATCAAAGACAGAATTATACTTCAAGATAAATCTTGAAATTTCCTGTTGGAAGATGAAGGTGACATCATTCCTCTTAAGTTTATCATTCTCACATAGTAAAGCTATGATGGTCTGATTGAAAATAGCCAATATCTGTTCTATTTAGCTCACTAATACCTATTGTATCAATCTTTATGGGTTCCGCTTTATTTTTCACATCCTGTTTTCCTTGATTCATACTTCCTATATTCTAAAGTTCAAAATGTTCATTGATGTTTGCAGTTGTTTCTTCTCATTTTGAGTTGCGTCCCATCAGCCAATGAAGCTCCCAAGGGTTCTACCCCAGAGGCTGCACTCTAGCCACATCATTGTGGCCGACTAGACTTTTGAGAAGGCAGCTCTTCCTCAGTCTTATTTTGCTTGCCTCTAAACCTGAGGGGGCTCATCTTTGAGTAAATATTTTCTGAAAATATTTTGCCAGTATTCACAAGGTTTTCAGTATCTGACCACATTGCGTTGTGATTCATGAAGTTTTCCGCGGCTAATTCCTCAGAAGTGTGCAGCCGGGTCTTTCATCATAGTCTGTTCTTTGCCTGGAAGCTCTGCTCGAACTTTTCACTTCGGGTGCTCCTGCTGGTGTTTGAAACGTCTGTGGCATAGACTCCGGCATCTCGGCAACACACAAGCCACCGGAGTACAACAGAGTGACCGACACATGATTCATAGCAACCTGGCATGAAGCTTCTGAGAGCGCACAGCGTCACCTTCTCCTCATCCAGTAGATGTTTTAAGTCCTGAGCCATGTGTTCTAGGAAGCCCGCTAGTCCTCCAGGCTGTAATGGCTGTACTCATTGCCCCATAAGCACAATTTCACAATTAGAGTTACCAGTCATTTAGGAGTATTTATGTAACGAAGAATAATTGTGTGAGCCATGTTTTTTTACTTGTTTGTTTTTAGTTTAGTTTGTGTGTGTGTGTGTGTGTGTGTGTGTGTGTGTGTGTGTATTTTGGGGAGATTTAAAACTTACATCCAACAAAGAAACTTTAAGCTGTATCTTCTCTTGTGCATTTATTTTTTAAAATTTTAAAACAATTATAAGAAAGTAGAGTAAAATTACCCTTCAAAATAATCCATTTAATTTCAACCAATTTGAGAATGCAAGAAATGCAAGGTTAAAGCAGCTTCTGAGCCCTGTGGTACTCAGAGTCGTTTAGTCCCAGCTCATGGACCACGGCCAGGCCATAAACTGCTTGCTTCATACCTGATAAGGAGCTAGCAGCAGAATGCAAGTCAATTGCATCCCTAAGCACATTGCTTAGTTCAGACTGGTTTCTGCAACCAGATTTTCTAAATAATTCTTTGTCTATTGATTTTCATTCTGGCATAAGTTCTTTATCGTGACAGTTTGAATAGCATTAACCACTCCTTTTTATTAAACATATTTAAATTGAAGCATAATTATCATAAAGTGACTCCTGTAAAGTCACATAGTAATTTAATACGCTTCAATCTAAAACTCTAGTCTCTGATCCCATGCACTTTTTATTAAGCCAAGCTCTCTTTAAGAACTGTTTTAGATCCTCATTTTTTTGAATCATTTGACTCAGCTCCATAAAAAAAAAAAAAAAATAAAACTGTTCCTCTCCACCGTGTTCTTCAGGTTTATCTTCCCAGAATTTCCCCCCCCTTTTGGGTGGAAAAGAATCAGCGTGTGTTATGGTATATTATTTAAATGTTTATAGTCTGCCATTTTCCACACACCAAGTCCCCAGCAGCATCTAGTCAGACAGTCTAACACAGGTATTGTCTGTCCCATCTGGTCCTCGCCTTTCTGCAGGCAGGCCCCTAGATGGTGCAGCAGCTGAAGGTCCATATGGTCTCAGGTGTAGCCACAGGTAGAGCATATTGCAGCATGCCAGTCTGCAGGCCTTGTGGCACGAAGAACTGCCAGGAGGCACACATCTGAGTGAAGTAGCCTCTGCTGTGCGGAAATCTGAGGGCAGAAGGTGTTCTTGGCCTCCAGGCTGATGTGGACTTCCAGGAGCAGTCGGGGAGCAGGAAGCAATACTGACTGGGGCTGCCAGGGGCACGATGACAGCCAGAGCAAACACGCTGCTCTGTGAGGGCTCAGAACCCTCCTATGTAGAGAGAAGTTCCTCGGATGATAATGGGGGTGGAAACTACAGATAAAGGGAAATGGATGCACCTGAATTTTGAATATGGGATTTTTTTGATTTGTTATTTTCTTCAATGTTCACATTTTGGCTATAGAAGTTTGTGGTTGTTCTTTGTTCACTCTCAAAATATCTAAGATGGAGATAGAATTCCTAAATAAAATCTGCTTTAAGATTTGTAGTTCTCATTCCTTATTTTTCATTGCTTCACTAGTAGAAGTCATCATGGTATGAAGGGTTACAATCAATAACCATGGAAACATTTTTAAAAGATCGTGTCGAATTTTAAAATACCTGATCAATGGTAGTGCAGGACACAAAGAGATACTTCGCAGTTACTTTCAGGGGTGGACTGTAGCCTCCCTATCCTTTCTCAGAAACCCCAGGCTGCCCATTTCTCACCTTTAACAAAAAGGTTCTTTTTGGAGCTTTACCTTGTGGGCTGTTTTGGGGATACTAAACAAGCATCGGGATCACACTTGGACATTGTGCACACATTTCATTTTATTTTAAAGTCATCAATAAGAACTGAGGATAGTTTTATCACAAAGCTTTTAGGCTACTCACATTCAACGAGTATCGGTGGAAACGTGTAGAACTCTACTCTGTTCCTATAGAACATATAGAATCATGTAGAACTCTGCTCTGTTCCTGGGTGCAATCTGGCCCTAAGCAGATTACCAGGACTTTCTTCCAAAGCACCATTGAATGGACTCAGATTGTTGGCATTTAGTTTGTAATGCAGCCCAGAGACATTAATTTATTTCCCAGTATTCATAAGCTATGTGATTTTATGGAAAGAAATAATTTGTTTTTTGAACATCTAAACTTAACCAATCGCCAGTTACCCAGTGTGCACGTATTCAAGAGAGGTTCTGACTTCCACTGGCTTCTTATATTTCACATCTGGTGGGATCAGTGTGGACTAATACCTCCACACACTTAGGAGTGAAATGACTGCAGCAGGGATCTCAGAAGGACTGTTGGAATCACTTTTATGATTAGTTTGCATTATAGAAAGGAAGGGCATGATCTTTAAGTTTATAAATGATATATGAAATTTACAGTCATCCAATAAGTCAAAGTATAATAAAGACGATGAAATAAATATGTAAGAGTTACCAGTTTTATAATATCCTTGATTTACACATGGGGAAACTGAGGCTCAGAGAGGTTACATGATTTGTCCGAGGTTGCATAACTAATAAGTAGAGGAATAAGGATTGGAAGCCAAATCTGTCTCAGAACCTGACTTCTCAACCATACCTATTACATTCTCCCGCTCAAGACTCAAGAAAGGGGGAGCTAAGAAAAAAGATATGAACTTGTATTTTGAAACTACGTTATTAAAAGTAAATAGTAATAAAAATAGGATTAAAAGGTTTTATTTGTGTGTGGCCTTTTCCCCTTGTGCATTGCCAACTCTGGTGGACGGACGCTTATCTACGTGAAGATGCGGATGAAACCCAATTCCTCATAAGGGTATGTTTACTGGGTCAGAACTATCATTTTCTGGCAAAATGACTTTTCCAAATGACAGAACTTTGAGGTCCAATTCACTGTAAGCATCCTCATGTCTATTGTTTCTATGTCCTTTGGGAGCTTACTTGAAAGAACTTTCTGACATTTCCAGTTTTGAGAACTCAATGATTTGCTTCATGTCTTTATCGGGAGGGTCAGCAGCACCGTGTTTCAGAGAAGAGTTGTGTCCTCTAAGTGGTTTAGCGACTATTTAGAGATGTCTGTAGAGATTGAGTGTTATACAAACAAGGGTTAGAGCCAAAGAGGTAGAGCTATTTATATGATCATGGTGTTTGAATTTAGTACTACACTGAGTGTGTTAAACAGTAATTCTGTAGATTAGCAGATTAAATAGGTATTACATTTATTTAAAAGTGTAACAATGAACTAAGTTTATATATTTTATTCTGATCTTGAGTAGGGTTTTTAATAACGTAAAGGGAATTCTGGAGACATCCAAGAAATAATCATCAAGGAACTATTTCAAAATGAAGTAGGTAACAAACTTATTTTGAATGCCATCTCACTAGCCTGGCCAGGCAGTATTAAATGCTTTATTAATTTAAAAATAACAAATAATGTTTTGATAGACGTTCTAAGGAGCCCTGATAGCATAATGGTTACTTGTTCTGGTGCTCACCGAAAGGTGCGTGATGTGAAGTCACGTGCCTGTTCATAGGAGGAAAGGCTGGAAATCTGCTCCTGTAACTACAGCTCAGGAAAACCCAGGGGCAGGTAATTCTGTGACAGGTGTTCCTATGAGTCGGTGTCATCTCAAGGGTTCTCACCACTCCCACTGACCAAGAACACGTTCTCCTTCCCCATCTCCCCCACGCCTAGGCCCTGGAACTGCCTCCTTGAGATTGCGTAGGGAGGGAATAAAGGGGAACTGATATCAAGGAGTTCAAGAAGAAAGCAAATGTATTGAAAATGATGATGGCAGCAATTGTCTAACTATGCTTGATCTAATGGAACTATGGATTGTAATTACATTACTAAGAGCTCCTAACAAAATGTTAAAAAAACGAAATAAATAAAAAGAACAATGTTACAGCAGATCTTTCAGGACAGGGGTCACTGTAGGGAGTTCTCATCTGATTCTGCACACATTTAATTAGGATGTGTCTTATTCTTCTCATGGATTATTTGCTGGTGAGATCAGTTTTGCCATAAAGCAAAGATGACAAACTTAAACCAAAAATGCCTTTGAGAAGGTAGACTGCAATCTTACACCATTTCTTCTCTTGGCTTCTCTCAGCAGTGAAGAACATCTCTGGTTCAAATCCTTCAATCAGCAAAGTAGTCGTGTGAGCTCCAATGCATGCCCGCCGCGCAGCCCGAGTGTGAGAATGGCTCAAGACGACAGGCTTGGTCCCAGCAGAGGTCTGAGCTGGAAACATTCCACAGCACCTGACGGCCACAGAAACACGCATAGGCCATGGGGAATATCAAGCCGGAGGCATTTGTTAAGTCTGTCCATGCCCTGTTCTAAATGTCCAAGAGTCCTGTCCCCAGGTCTGCACCCCAAGTCCTTCGCCACACTATTCCCACTGCTCTAGCTTCTTCCCACACCTAGCACCGTCCTTCAGCATGGGCCTTTCTCACCGCCAACCAGGGTGATGCGCTCAATATTTACAGCACAGTGTACTGTGCTACTCAACTATTCCCCCAATACCAAAAAATAGCATCTGCTTTCCAAGAAGTGTGTGCTTTTGAATGCATCAGAAAATGCCCCTTTTTCTTGACCTTCTTTTGCCTGTTGCTTACAATGTTCATATTTTTTAACCCACTCTTGGTGGGCACTGTTATGTCAATGGTATTTCAGGACTTTTGCTGAGGTGATTCTCCTTTTTTATTTTGCATGTGTCACTGAGTCCTGAATGGCTACAGCTTAATTGGCTTTGATTTGTTGCTAATGGAAAAGAAGCTTGTCGTTCAGAGAGCTGCTTGCTGCCGTTCAGCCTCTCCAAACAAAAGGACTGAATTGCAATGTTATCAAAGATTTGCAGACAGGGACTGCAGAAGGCACTCTTCTTTGGGTGGAAGGAGGGCAAAGGAGTTTGCTGTAGCCTAGGATTTGGGTTTACTGACACTGGGACTTCTGACGATGTTAGGTCTGTTTGTTATCCTTGTGCGTCCTCACTCAGAAAGGGTAGAGAATTGCATTTCTTTTTATATATATTGGGAAATATCAGAAGTAGCTCCAGGAAGAAAAGAGAAGATTCTGAGTCAAGAGCAAAGAGGAGAAAGGGATGAGGTTGTTGCATGAAAAATAATACCTTAAGGAAAGGAAATACGTGCATAAGCATTTACTCTTCTTAAAAATAGCCAAAATGCCTTAGAAGATCAGACTTTCCCCTTAAAGAATATAAGTTCAAAGCTACCTTCATGAATACATATGCCAAGTTACAAATGAATTTATGATTTTGATCAGGCTTATCTGTGAGTTACTAATTCCCTTTCCTTGCCTGTTTCATACTCTCCAGGTCCAACTTAACTGTGTAACCTGTTTAATTCTTAGGTCACAAGAAATTTCTCTCTCTTCTGCTTATTCAAAACTCAAGACCTGCACGGTCTGCTTATTTGACAAGACCCTGAATATCCCAGAGAATGTTTGTTACCCATCGCCTCCATGGCAGACACCCTCCTGTTCACCATGGTCCCTGTTTCAAAAGGAAGGCACAAATTAGGTGTTTAGAAAGTTTTCATTAAATTGAATGTAACATAGATTTTGAGTTTGAGTGGTAGAAAACTCTTGGTAATAATGTGTTTCAACTGTCCCTCTAGAGAATAAACTGTGGCCTTTGGCTGGCCACGAGATCATGAGATCCAGAAGCTGTGTGAAGCATGCATAGACAGAGAGGAGCGCGGATTCGCTGAGGAAGCACAAAGACAACAACCAAAGCATTCCCCTTCACCTGACGAAAAACACAACAAACCGAGGTCACAGACACAGCAATCGACATTCACAAACACAGCAATCAAAGTTCACAAATACAGCAAGCAGAGTTCACAATAGTCAAAGTTCACAAAAACAATAATCAAACCATTCTGAAGCCCGTGGTGACAAGAATCACAGATGGAGCAAGAGATAGAAAATAACTGCATATTCATGTGTCAAATATTGTTTTCACAGCAGAGGCAAAATTGATTCAATGTAAAGAATTTTAGAAAGGAGTACTAAAAACGAATCTTAACATGAGCTACAGGCATTTCTTTCAGTATTTATAGCTATCTCATGCCACTTGGTAAATCTTCCTGCAAGGGAAAAAATAGATACTTCTGAAATGTCTATTACCTGCACATCTTACTAAATTGTGAATGTTATGAGGTCAGAGGCTTTGTTATTCACATTTACAACACTTTCTTTACTGATACCTGTCCTCTAGTTCATGTCTGGGGATTAACAGGTGCTTGAAGAAAGATGAGGCTTTCTATTCTGGCAAGAGTCGGCATCTCAGGGACCATCCGATCCTGCCCAGATGGTGGCAGTGAGCTTGGTTTTTGGTTTGGTAAGTTTTTAAACAAAGTCCTAGTGCTAACTGGGGCCCTCAGTCATGCGGCAAATATGATTAAGAGGTTTCTCCCATTAAGATTTATAGCATTGAAAAACCCAAATAAAACCAGCATTAACTTGTACAGTGGTCTTGGGTCTTGACTTATGATAGATAAGTTGGCATTGCGGGCTAGGCATTGGGCTGTTAACTACAAAGTTGGTGGTTCAAACACACCAGCTGCTCTGCAGGAAAATGATGAGGCTATTAATTCCTGTAAATATTGATAATCCATGGAACTCTTAATAGGATCTCTGCAAGGTGAGTAGAAACTGACTTCACAGCAGGGAGTTTGTGATGAGAGGGCGCCATGGTTTCACCATTGGGCTAGGAACAACAAGGCCAAAGGGTGAAGTCCAGCAGCCACTTGGAGTAAGAAGATGAGGTTGTCTGCTTGGTGCCTTGACTTGATGGCAGGGGTTTTAATTTTGGTTTTATACCCAACTTGTTTAGTCCTTTCCTCTTATAATGAAGAAACAAAGGCCAGAGAGGTTGAGTGACTTGACTCATGTGGCTCTGTTCACTGACCCACAATTAACTGGGATGACAGACACATTGGATGTCACTATCAGAAGGGCATACCATTAGGTACGATCCTGCCTTCGAAGAAGGGACTGATGTCAAGAGAAACTGACAGAGCCCAAGTGCCGTACACATGTATGCATGGCAGTGTTTTCTCTTGAAACCAGGATTATCAATGCACATAAACAAATGTAGAATAGTGAAGTTTACAGAGAGAATTATAGACATGGGGGCTCTGTAATCAGTTGGGAAAGATGTGCTAAAGAGAGATTACCTTCATTTATCAAGAGGATGTTTGACAATAGTGTAATAAAATAAGATTTCCTTTTAATGCAGACATTTCTCAAAGCTTGCATTTTCTGAATCCTAGTGTGCATTCAATACCCAGGCCTGTATGTAGCCAATGCCAATGTGGCTACCTTTATTACAGAATTTATACCACTGCATCAGACTAATTTATTTATTTATACCCTACATTATTTTGAACCCCACAAAGTCCAAGTCTACAAGCCCATAATGCATCTCTGTACCTCATGCCCTGTGACAATACCTGGCAGATAATTGTTGCTCAATAAATGCTTGCTGGATGGATGGCCCCAACAGGACTTCAAATCATTTGCATATTTCCTTTTGCCTCATTCAAAATACCTGGCATTTAACCCAAACTTTCCATATATGGCTTATCTATAATGGGGGCGGGGGGTGAGTCAGAAAAGAGTGTACACATTTCTTAAATTTCTGAGAACAGATGGTGAATTTTCAAAGTTATGAAAAACTGTCAATGAAAAGAAGACAATGGCAAGAAAGAGCAATGCATTCTCTGGCAGCGTCCATCTGGGTGAGTCATCAGAGGGACTCCAGAAGCTTCCTCTTTGTTTCTGCTCAACTTTTGACCCAGTTTCTCTCTGTAGTCAATCTGGGAGATATAGCCAAGGACTGTGACACTCGGTGACATTCACTCCAACTGGCAAAGAGAATGTGACAATCAGGCCTATTTTTAAGTAGCAGTTGAATTGAATTCATGTTAAGAAAAAAAGGGAAGGGCTAGAGAGAACGGGAGAGAGAGGCTTCTAAGAGAGCCCTGCTGTGAAGAGCTCCCTCAAAATGTCTTGAGAGCTCCCCTCAGTTTGGGCAGCTGACAAAAGAGTGAAAGAAACAGCCCAGTCAGGAGTTGTTGGAGGAGTTAACGCCTTCT
>NW_022103906.1:101107669-101108928 GCF_000313985.2 Echinops telfairi | reverse complement strand
CTACTCTGTGCTAGATGGTACCTCTGTGCAGCATGTACTAGAGGATAATGGGGTTTTTGGTTTTGCCCGTCATTGTTATGTTAGTGAGGTAGGATTAGTGTAGAGTACAAAGGGGTCTCCCCCACAAAGAAACAAAACCAAAAACATTTTCCAACGAGCAGACTTTTCATAGGGTGCAATTTTCCTGCTAGGGGAGCATCAAGCAACTCATTCTGAGTTAGTACACCCAAGGGTGTCACCTGGCAGTGAATTTTTTCAGAAAGGCAGTTTTGCTTGAACCTCGTTTTTTGTGATCGCTTTAAGAGAACAGCATGCTACTGTGAAATTTTGTTCCGTGCTCAGGAAAAATGTTGCATAGACTGTTGTGATGCTGAACACAGTTTACAAGGACAGCGCTATGGGGAAAACTCAAGTGTACAAATTGTTTCTTCTCTTCAAAATAGGTGAAATGTCAATTGATGACAAACTTCATTCTGGATGTCCATCAACTGCCCAAACGGATGAAAATGTCAACAAAATTCATGCACTTGTGCTCAAAGACCAATGACGGACCATTGAAGAGATGGGCAGTTATCTAGAATACTTTGGAGCTCATTTCAGTGCATTTTAATGGAAGATTTGGGAATGAAAAGAGTTGCTGTGAAATTTGTGCCTCGGGTTCTGACTGACCAGAAAAAAGAGAGTAAAGTGGAAACATGGCATGCTTTGAAAGAACAGCTCCGAAGCGACCCAGACTTTTTCCCCCAAGGTCATTACTGATGACCAGATGTGGTGCTATTCTTAGCAGTAGGAAAGCAAACATCAGTCAGGCCATTAGAAGACACCATCATGGCCTCTCCCCCAAAATGTTCATGAAGCGAAATCAAAGATCAAAATGATGGTCATTTGTTTTTTGATGTGAGTTTGTTCCACCAGGTCAGACTGTTAACCAAACTTTCTGGTACTTACAGGTACTGGAAAGATTGAGTTAACAGTGAGTAACCAAAAGGCTGATTTGTGACAGATGGGGCTGATTTTGCCACACGACAATGTGCCTGCACATGCAGCCATCTCAGGGGTCTAGTTTTTGGCAAAACATGGCAAGCCTTTCTTGCCTCATGCACCTGACACACCTGACCTCCTCCGCGCAACCTCTTTTTGTTCCAAGAGTGAAGGAGGGCATGAAAAGACAGCGATTTGAGGACATAGCATAGAAAAAGAGAATGAAATGCTGTCAGCCATCCAAATAGACGAGTTTGAAAAATGTTTCCGAAAATGGA
>NW_022103906.1:101104216-101106508 GCF_000313985.2 Echinops telfairi | reverse complement strand
CTTCTATGTGCATATATTTATAGGTTTAGTATTAAAATATCAGGTGGACATTGGGCCTCCACTCAAGTACTCCTTCAATGCAAGAATACATTGTTCTATTAAACTGGCATTCCATGATACTCACTTTCCCGATATGTTTTTTTTAAATCAAATACATAGCTTTGAAAACAACTTCTCTGTACTTTTTTGGGAGGGCGAACCCCCTCATATATCTTGAGTCCATTTCGTTGGGGATATGAAAGATATTAAACAAGCAAGTGAGCGAGCAGAGATGGGAGAAGGATGATGCCAAGCCAGCCACACAGAGACCCCTGACGAACCAGTCACAAGTTGCAGAGACAATGGCCTTCACAGAGACTTCCCCTAGAGTCAGGGCCCTGGATTCAAACTTTCCACCTCCCAAACTGTGAGAAAATAAAATTCTTCTGTCAAAGCCACCCATTTGTAGCATTTCTGTGATAACAACACTAGCAACTATGACAAATAATTGTCAAAAATAGCCACAATGAACTACAACCACAAGCTGAGCTGTACAATTAGGGTTATCTACCCGCCTTATTGCTGGCACTCATTTTCTCAGAGGGACAGATTGTGGTTTATTTGTTTTTTTTCCCTTGAGTGGACTAGAATGATGGTAGTCTTAATGCCTAGAGAAGCAGAAAGAAGTGATATGTGGAAGAGGGGACTCCCTCTCTGGTTATTAGGATGCATGTCATATAGTCCCATTTCTGGAGTTTTCTTGGCCTTGAATATTGGTTTGGGGCTATAACATGGATGAGAACAAGGTAGGATCAAGCATATCTACCAGATTTCAGGTTTTCTATTTTGCCACCCCAACTTCCCATTACTCCATGGTGTTGGTTATCAAAATTGCTCATGTTGATGTGTGAGAGGAGAAAACAGCCAGGGAACAGAGCTTCAAGTTGGGGGAGGCCAAGCACACAGCTCCCAAGATGTAAATGGAAAACTCCCTTATCTTCTTGGCTCTAGGATGTAGTTGTAGCCCCACAATGGGGGATCCAAGAATGTGACTCTTGGTTTTTGGTGGATTTGGTCTTCTCAGGCTGTATCTGAGAGGTAAGGCATCCCGTTCTCCACCCTACAGGTTACACCTCTACCTCACTCTCCTTGAATAGACAGGAGGATTCTTTGCCCTTATTTCGTAAGGACACTTCTCCACTGACTATTTGGAGCATGAGCAAAAGGGTAGATGTTTATGGAGGCACCGTCCGTCGCCATGGCTGTGGTTATTTTAGGAGTTCCTTACAGCATGAGCCATGGTAGTGTATTGATTATGTGTTAAGCTGCTAACTGAAAGATCAGAAGATCAAAACCACCAGCTCCTTCATGGTAGAATGATGAGGTTTTCTACCCCATGAAGAGTTACAGTGTCAGAAACCCGCAGGAGCAGTTCTACCCTGTCCTCTAAGGTCACCATGAGTCAGAATCAACTCAATGACAGTCAGTTTGGTTTGGTTTAAAGCATTTACTGTTCTTTTCTCAGATGAAGAAAGATCAAGGCAAAACATAACTTTTATCAGGTAATGCTAAAGGGGGTAGAAGAATCAAACAATTATTTTGAAATGCATACCTTTCAATTTTTTTGGGGGGGGTCAGTAATGTTTTCATATTCCGATAACTTTAAATTTTACATACATTACACAGAAATTGTAACCAATGATCTTTCTGTCTCTGCACTGGTATTCTCCATGCTCACCAGAGTCTGTTTGAAGATGCTTTCGTGGTGGTGTGAGCTAGCACTGGACTGTTGACCACAAGGTCAAAGCAAAACTAAACTCTACTGTATTGTCAATTCCTACTCAGAGTGACTGTGTAGAATTTCCAAGGTTATCCATCTTTAGGGAGCAGACAGCCACATCTATCTCCTGAGTAGTGCTTGGTGAGTTTATGGTTAGTCCAACACTGATACCACAGAGTCGGTAGGGCTCTGCCACAAGATAGGCAGCTGCTCCATGGGAGATGGATGACACTTTCTAACCCCTGAAGATTGACAGGGAAAACCATATGAGGTCAGTCTACTCTTCCCTATAGGTTCCCTCTAAGTTGGAATTGACTCCATCGCAGTGGGTAAGAAACTTTTGAGATGTGTTTTTTTTTTTTTTAACGTCAAGACTCAGCTAATGAATGAATGCTGTTGGGGGAAAAATGTGTGGCAGAACATCTTAAAATGATTTATTAACTATTTTTACATAATGACTATATATGTATTTTCTTGAATATGGATAAGTTTATTGGAAGAACCTGATTTTAACTGAAATTTTGTATGTGAGT
>NW_022103906.1:101101456-101103872 GCF_000313985.2 Echinops telfairi | reverse complement strand
GGGTGACTGGATTGCCAGCCACAGGTACTTCACGAAGAATTGGGATCTGAGAAGAGACAGAAGTTGATCCTAGATTTCACAGTGAAAACACTAACACTGCATAATGAGTATCTTCCACAGCACAGTGGGTTTTCTCATGGACCTGAGATGACCTGTGTGTTAGCATTACCACACCCCTTCCACAGAGAGAGGAACTGAGCTTTCGCGAGGCTATTCTACTTGCTAAAGTCACACATCTAAGCTGGACTCTGATGCTATTATATCTGGTCTTGGCACAATGATCTGACTCAAAACAAAACATAAAAACATTTGAATAGATGCAAACCAAAATTTGTTTCAAAATCTCTGTGGTCAAAACTATGCTACGTGATTCAGGTTGTCAATTTGAGATAAAGTAAATAGACTTTTTAAAAGTCTGAATAAGTTCCTGTGTAATACAAATAAAATATTTATTATCTGGTCCTTGGTAAAATTGTACCAATATATCTGCTTTTTCTTGAGAAAGTGTCCGATTATTTTTTCTGAATGACAGTTACTCATGTAGAAGGGGAAGTCTCTTGAGGTTTATGTATTGTATGTCTGCTTGTGTCTGTATGTGAATATGTGTCATTCAGTGTGTAGATGTTTAGGAGGGACCCCAGTCAGGGCAACTTGATGCTTCAATGAAAGTAAGGAAAAAGTATCGCTACTAGGGTACCAGTAAAGACATGCATGCCGAGCTCCATACACTGTGTGTAGACCTATGTCTGTGTTTGGTGGAGGGCCAGCCCCTAAGAGATCCTCAGGTTTGCAGAGTTAAAATTGTACTTATGTCATTAGGATGTCTTCCAGTAAAAAGGTCCAATCAGAACAGTGGCTTCTGAGGAGATCAGCTGGGGGTGTTGAATTCAAGGCAGATAAGTCAGCTCAGATGTTGCAGAGCTATGACAACTGTTGCTAATTCCAAAGAATCTTGATGGATTTTCTTGAAGGACCAATGTTGATCACATGGATTTATTAGGAAGAAGTTTTATGAAAATTGTAAACTGCATTGGTGAGAAAGAGGCCAGAAAAGTTTTGCTGAGAAAACGTGTTTTCCTTTGATGACACTGAGCCAGCTCCTCATTCAAGGGCAGCAGAGGGCATCCTGGGAGAGTTTCTTCAGAAACCTTCACTCAGTCACCCACTAGCTCGGGCCCTGCCCCTTCAGATTTCCTTCTATTCCCTAAACGCAAAGAACATTTCAAAGGAACATGATTTAAATCCTCGAGGATGCTGAAGCAGCTGCTTGGATGGGATAAAATTTGAAGAAGACAGAAGGGTAGGAAAAATGGAAACACCACATTTGGAAGTACATAGCTGTCGGAGATGAGACACAATAGCTTCATATTTTGATAGCTCTCTTAAAAAAAGATTTTTACAAATTTGTAGCACTACCTTTTTCCTTAGCCTTATATATGCAGAGAAGATGCCATGGAGAACTAGGAATTATGACCAGGCACAGAAGGATCATTTTCATCCTTTACATTGTCTGATTTTTACCATGTCTAACTTTTTTCTCTGGAAAAAAAAAAAGAATGAACATCATGCACCTTGCTTCTCTATCTATGGAAACAGAATGAGTCCCTGGATCTACTTTCTAGTGGTCCATGAAGAAATATCCAGTTCTTTCATTGGATTGTACTGGTGTTTCTGACCCTTCCACCACTATAGAGAGGCAAGGAAAACAGGAGTGCACTCGTCTGTCTGGACGAGGGACAGCTCATTGCAGGGGAGAACTTGGGTGTGTAGAACCTAGAGGCAACTGTGCTTCACACAATCACTCATTAGTTTGAAACTGCACATTTCCAGTGTCTTCTCTCAACAAAACAGAGGAAAGTATTGGAAAGGCATCACTGACACAGTTTAATAAAACAAAAACTGCTGATTGTGTATGCAGCATAACATGAACAGAACACAATATTGCCAATTCTGATTGATTCAAATCTTCGGCTTCTAAAGTCAACTGGAATCTTACGTGTGGTAGTTTATTGGATGTAAATGTTGATTGCCCTCTTTTAACCCATTTTGTAAGAGACGCTCTTTCTTCTCCAAGGCATGACGGGTGGCTCTGGGCATTAGGCATCAGGCAACGATGGTATTTCAAAGCCAGACGTAGTTCCTGGAGAGAATGAATGAGGCCGTTTGTTACCTTGACAATCTATTGAGTTTCACAAACCTTAGGCAAGGGGGTCCCTATGAGCTGTGTGTGTGTGTGTGTGTGTGTGTGTGTGCTCTTCTCTCTCAGCATTTTCATTTTCTTATCTAGTCATGTGAGAGAGGAACAAAAACTGGAGGAGAGATATCAAATATGATCACTTGTCATTTTTGTTTTGTTTTTAATGGACCTTAGCCTGCACTATGAGAGATTTGAACAAGCCAGCCCCTAAGAGATCCT
>NW_022103906.1:101098778-101101126 GCF_000313985.2 Echinops telfairi | reverse complement strand
ACACTTCCTTATCCTCCCACTTCCATCTGCTCCGTGATTGACTGAACAGATGGATATTGCACCAGTTCTAAAAGCCAGAATACAAAGGTTTTGCATTAAACTAAAAGAAACGATATGGCAAAGCAATGAAGTCTATGAACCTACCATACCTTTTCTGTGTTTTTCCTTGTTAGGCAGGAATTTCAGAGTACTTTTGAGGTTCATTAAGTCAAAGAAGAGAATCAAAGAGAATAATGACTATTCACTTTTGAAGGTATTCTTTAGCAATAATGTGTACTCAGTCTTAGATTCTGGAAATCTTGTCATTTTATGTTAAACTTTCCCTTCTCTTTCTAACTTAATTGTTTATCATGTTCTAAGTAATTTAAAATATGAACTATTGCCTGGATGAATATCCTCATTATCTCACCTCTCACTCTAGTCCAATCTTCCTTTCATTCTCTCCAGTGCATCATACAGGTTTCTAACCTTCTATAAAACGAACACTGTGCTCCCGAGGAGCCTGTGCATGGAGAGCAAGGCGGCTGCAGGAAGTGAACAAGGGCACACTGCTTTCTGTAAAATCGGGAAAGGTGTATGTCTGGGTTGTGTTCTCACATCATATTAGTCAATCTGTATGCTGATCAAATAATTAAAGAAGCTGGATTATATGATGTAGAATGTGGCATAGGGATTGGAGATAGGCTTATTAATAACCTGAAATATGCAGATAAGACAACTTTGCTTGCTAAAAAGTAGGGGGGACTTGAAGTACTTGATGATGAAGATCAAGGATTGCAGCCTTCACTATGGATTACAATTCAACTGGATAATAGGTAATATCATGGTAAACAGAGAGAAGGTAGGCTCTGTACAGGATTTAATCTTGCTTGGATCCATAATCAGTGCTCAAGGTTGCAGCCATCATGAGCTAAGGAGATGCATTTCATTGAATAAATCTCTGCACCAGCACGCTTGAAAGCGCTGAAAAGCAAGGATGAGTGTTTGAGGACTATGGTGTGCCTGACCCAAGCCATCGCATTTTCAATGACCTAAAATGCATGTGAAAGTTGGACATTGAGAAAAGAAGAATCAATGCATTTGAAGTATGGTGCTTGTGAAGAATATTCAAAGTACAGTGAACTTCTAAAACAGTGGTTCTCAACCTGTCTAATGCCACGACCCTTTAATACAGCTCCTCATGTTGTGGTGACCCCCAACTATAAAATGATTTTCGTTGCTACTTCATGACTGCAATTTTGCTAACGTTATGAATCGGGCAACCCCTGTGAAAGGGTCGTTCGACCCCCACAGGGGTCATGACCCAGAGGTTGAGAACCGCTGTTCGAAAAGGACAAACAGAACTTTCTTGGAAGAAGTATGGCTAGAGTGCTCCTTAACAGCAAAGGTGACAAGGCTTCATTTCACATACCTTGGACATGTTGTCCAGAGAGACGTGTCCTTGGCAAAGGACATCATGCTTGTTAAAGCAGTGGGACGGCGAAAAGTAGGAAGGACTTTGACAAGACGGATTGACACAGAGGCTCATTGATGGGCTCAAGCATAGGAACAGTTGTGTGGATGGCACAAGACTGGACAGTGTTTCGTTCTGTTGAGCATAGGGTCACTATAACTCAGGACCGACTCAATGGAACCCAACAATGGAACCCAACAACAATAAAGTGAATAAACAAAACAAAATGTTAAAAGCAACCAGCTGTTTCCATTGCCTCAATCCCAATTCATGATGGCTATGTGATCCACGAGGTTTTCAGTGGCTGGTTTTTAGAAAGTAGATTGCCAAACCTTTCTTCCGAGATGCTTCTGGGTGGATAGGAACTGACAAACTACCAGTTAGATGTCCCTTGGGTTAAATAATTGCACCATTCAGTGGCTTCATTGAAGTATAGAGGCATGTAAATATGCTCTGGGAGCATAGAAACTCAACATACTGTTGTCACATTCATTCCAACTTGTAGCACCCATGTAAGACAGGGTAGATATGCCCCTGTGTGTTTATGAGACTCTTTATGGGAGCAGAAAGCCTCATCTTTTTCCTATGGTACTCAGGTGGCTTCAAACTGCTGATTTTGTCCTTAGCAGCCAAATACCTAAGCACTGTCGCACCAGGGCTCAAATTGGGAGCACAAAGAAAGGGGAACAATACAAAAGTGTGAAGATGGAAAAGAATTCAACATAGCCTGAGCACAGACTCACCATATAGATATAAAGCAAGAAGGTTGAAATTTTTTACAATGTACTTGAGAGTTTTGATTTAGCCCAATGGGCTAAAGGGAGTCCTAGTAGGTTTTCTGAAACTATAAGAATTATATGATTGCTTCTGTTATAGAGAGATGGCTGTAGTGAAG
>NW_022103906.1:101094097-101097778 GCF_000313985.2 Echinops telfairi | reverse complement strand
GTGGGAAGAAGCTAGGTGATCCTTGTTTTATATGTGCCGCACCTGCTTCTACATCCTTTTGAGTGTTTTCCTCCACATTAGAAACTCGTGAACTGTGTCCTTCCACAACCATCCACCCTGTGATTTTCTTGAGAAATGTTTAGTAAGAAACCGTTGGTTTTTGTGATGGATGTTATATTGATAAAAAGTTAAGCTATTGGGTTCCTTACTGATCATTTCTACTAAAATTAAAAATGCACATGCCATGTTACTTAGGACTTCCATTCGTAGGCATCCTGCCCTTGCCAGAGACCGTCACTCAAGAGTCTCTGTCATGTGAAATCCCCCTCTCTGCAGTTATTGACTCTAGATGGACGGAGCCCAAGCACCTAAGCTTTTCCTGACCATGACATATAAACCAAACAGAGGAGAGTCCAACCTTTTTAGAAAAGAGTTAAGGGGAACTTCCTTTCCAGAAGTAACTAAAATCATTATTTAAAAATTTGGGCTACTATTATTTATCTTTGTGGAATCCATGAAAAACAATGTAATAATTTACAAATGATATGATTTGGCTGTACATTACCTTATATATATACATGACATTATTTCTACTACTGACTAGAAGCAAGCACATGCAATTTAAAAATATGGCACAGATGAAATTAAAGATAATATCAAAGGTGCAAGAAATGGACGTTGGAAGTAAAGGGAATTGGATTAGCAAGGATTTCGTGGTGACCAAAAAACATCCTGCAGATTATACAGACAAAGCCTCTTCATCTGAATATTATTCTCTTTCTGAAAACAGTTACAGTTCTGGATACCAGCATTTGGGAGACCAGTGCACTTGGGAATGGCGCCAGAAAGGATTATAGGGATTGGCCAAAGCTACACAGGTCTTGTATTAATTTTTGCATGTGCGCTTGGCCATGGTGGGAGATCTCCATGTGCTGTGAATCTTTAACTCCCACCAGTTTTTGGTTGCGTCGTGCTTACGTCTTGACCTGCACACTGCAAGGCCAGGAATCGGGACTCCGCAGTTGCTCTTCAGGAGAAAGACCGGACTTCCGAGTCCCGCAGAGCGCGAGGTCCCTGGTGCTCACAGGCGCAGCTGTACTCTGTTCTGTAGGATCGCTGAGATGAGTCGGCATCACCCTGATCGCAGTGGTTTGGTTTGGGTTTATCATCTATTGCTACTGCTCAACGGAAAGGTACAATCTCAGGTGAAGATACTGAGTTGAAAGAATCTATCCCTGGACTGGACAAGAGTACACCCACGGGGCAGCCCCAGGTGGGCTCTGTACCGACCGACACGACTCAGCTCCGGCACCCAGTCACAGAGCGCAGTTAGCTCTTGGATGGTGTTCAATCCGCGGCTGTCAGACAGCTGACCGCTTGACAGCCAGGTGACTTTACCTGAACATAATTGCGAGGACTGACAGCCACGCGCAATCCATGTGGAGAGCAAGAAAACTGGGAAGCAGCGAGAAGATTCTCTAATAAAGGATTCTTCCAGGCCATTGGAATTAAGTGTGGACACTGAGAAAGCAGCCAAGTCCCCACCAACGACTAACAGGCTGGCCAATCCGGCTGTGTGAGAGGAACGTGGTCAGCGTTCCTGTGCTTGAATCCCTGGGCTGCGAGAGTGTTATTTAAAAGTTTTCAAGCTCTTTAAGTTGACTAAAATCCATGACAATGAAACATACTTGATCCTAGGAACAAGGAAAATTAGTCAGAAGAGAATATTACACATATCCGTCCCCTTGAATGTTCCCTCCATGACAGTTGAAATTCCATGTCTTCCTTCGCCACAGCCCACTGAAAGGCTTCTCCATCAGAGGGCTCGTGTCTATAAACTGACTTTGTTTATGACCGTTTGAATCAATAGTGAATCGCACTGCATTTCCCCCCTTTATTCTAGTACTTTATTGCAAAAAGCACATGGGATAAATTAAAAGTTTTTTTTTACAGGTACAAACAATAAAAATAGAAATTAAATAATTTCCATTTGGAGGATTGGAAGCAGGGGCAATAGAACAAATCCAGTAAGATATACAGGAATTGATTAAATTGAGTGAAAAGGAAAGAATATGCCTGAATTTTTACCTAATGGTTGCTTGAATTTACTCTCCCACCAGGAGTGAGAGAAAAGCACTTAATTCCGGCACCTCAGTGGCAATGCCAGTTGACCCAATCATTTGACAAGAAGAAGACAAAATAACCAGCAGATTTACCAAATTTCGTTCTGTTGTGTTTTTATTTTTTTAAGTTATTGTATTGGCATTATGCAGATTCAGGCATAATCTACCTTAAAAGGTGTATTGATTAGGAGGAACAGATTTCCCTTTGCAAAAATAAAGGAAAATAGGTTTTTTGTTTTGTTTTGTGTGGGCAGCTTGAGATAGTATAAAGGTGCAATACAATGCAGAGAAATTGCCATTCAGAAATGTAATGTGACTCATTTCTAACCCTTTTCAGTGAAGTGGATGGAGAAATGTCGGGATTGTCTTTTGCCATCAGGGTGCACATTAGAGGGACACTAACACCACTGTTTACCTGAACAGATGCTGAAAGCACTACATCGTTCAGGGCTCTTAATCTTTTCCAACTGAGCAAAATGTTCAGCATGAACTTTTAAATATAGTGACACCTCGTGTGTCCAATCTGCTGAAATTTGCAGCAGGAAACCAGTAATAGGGAAAGCTGTGAAGGTTTGCAGTGATTACATGCTGCCAAGAGTCCACATTTTCTTTATGAAAGTAAAGATGGTTGACTTGGCAATTGACAATCAGATGTGATGGTGGCTTTTTTGCAATGCATAATTATATCTGAATTATTTGCATGGTGAAATCAAGCTTAAGGCTTGAAGCTGTAATGTTTCCAGTAGGGCAAACTCTGAATTTTTAAAAACATTTATTTTAAAATAATGATTGTATTCAATTGTCATTACACAATAACTCATACCATATTTTTCCATTATTTATATATAGTGCAATAAATATAATTCATATTTATATTTATGAATTATATAACTTGAAGATTTTGCTGAAAAGGCTTTTTCACTGTTGCTATAACCTTGATCCTTAATTAACTATACATCTATATGTGGGTATATATCTACACGTGGATAAATATAGCAATATATTAGAGAGAGAGTAATGTATTTATTAGTATATGTATAATATAGTCTATAAAAATATTGGTATATAATATTTATTCAATAAACCAAGCCTAACCCACTTCCATAGAATCAGTTCTAACTCAGAGTGATGCTATATGGGTTTCAGAAACTGTAAATTTGGGGCAGCAGTTGGCCTTATCTTTCTCCCACACAGCTGGTGGGTTCAAACCATCAACCTTGGGTTAACATCTCAACACTTAACCTACAGAGCTGCCAGGGCTCAGTGAAAGTAAAAGGACGTTTTATTACACGGGTAAGTCAAAAGTATGCACAAACATATAAACTTCATTAAATAGAAATTTCAAAATATGAACTTACATCCGTCTAGGTCTGTCTTTTGAAGACAGCGGGTATTTGCAGCTCTCTATCTCTTCCCTGAATTCTGTGTTCTTTGATGGCCCCATGTCAAAAGACAGTTCTGGCATGCCCAAAGGGATACAGATTGTGTTCCTTTTTAAAATTGTTTGAATTTGGGGAATCAAAAATGTTTAAAGAAGCAAGTCATAGCTGTAAGTTGG
>NW_022103906.1:101090161-101092649 GCF_000313985.2 Echinops telfairi | reverse complement strand
CCTCAGGCTGTGACCTGAGATCTTCTATTGCTGCTTATAGCAGATTACATTATGTAATAGATTACTTATGTTTGATCACGATGTGGGGTCTTAACTAGGTCTTAACTGCCAAAACACTGGGAATCCTGGCCCAGCCAAATTGAGACAAAACCTACTTCTCATACTTACCTATATATGTTTGTATTAATTATTTTTCTTGCTGAAGTAAACAATTGATGACAGTTCCCATTCACTGGTATTATTTAGCGAAGAAAAACAATCTACTTCACTTGAATCAACATTTGCGTAAGTATTTGCTATAAACTTAAAACTACGGAGAGCATTTGTCCTTTACTTCAATCCCCTCACACTTGGAACTTAGTAGAGGAGAGAGACAGAGACATGAGCAGGTCTTTTAAACAAAATCTAGCAGTTGCTATGATAAAATGATATACAGAACTTGGTAACATGGAGCAGGAGGATCAGATTTAACGCTGAGTCAATGGAGGATTTCTACCTAGAGCGGTAGAGCTGTTGGTTCTAACTCTTCATATCCTAAGGGTCTAGTAAAGTTTCACATGACTTGCACGATTATTGAATGAGTATATATATGAAAGTATTCTGTAACTTTTACTACTCTATGAAAATGTCAATTGTTGACATAATGAGTAATGGCCACACTTCTAGATTGAGCAAGAACTTGCTTTGCAACCAAGGAAAAGTAACTTAATCTCTGTGGTTGAGTTTTCTTAAATGCCAGATGAAGGTTTGACCTAGATAATTTGAAAATCATTTTCTTATCTAAAATGTAGAATTTCTGATTTAAAAAAGTAAATACAATTTTGTTATATATTAATAAAAATATAATGCATTTTAAGATCACACAGTCATGTTTAAATTAATTGTATATAAATCACTACTTCTATATAAGTCTGAAATAAACTTTAGAGAGGAAAAAACATTTATTTCTTCTCTCTAGAACTAGTTTCAGACTTCCTTGAAACAAAGTACAGCTATTTAATATGTGTTGGTATTGAGAGGCAGACCCTCAGCTACACTAAATAAAGGAAAAGTGCCTTAGATTATGCAAGAATCTCCTTGGGATGATTACATCAATATATCAATTTTATTAAGTTCTTTAGAATCGTTAGATGGTAGATATCAAGTAAAAATTATAAATGTAATATTAAGCAAAAACTGAGAACCACCTGACAAAATTATCTGGAAAATACTCACGCGAATCTCCTCAGATCCTTACCTGGAACATTGGCACAAGTCTGAATCTGGGCATCAGGCTAAGTAGCATGGTCATGCACCTTTGACGTTCTTGGTGCATGGGGTGCCATGGTACTACTGTAAACAGCAAAGCTGATGTTGTAAGAAATATAAGTTCACGAGTCTGTGCTGTGGAGGCTGCCGGGTGTTTGATCTGGCATAGAACTTCAACCTTTATAGCACAAGCCACACTCCATATAAGGACCCATCACACCTAGTATTTATGAATTTAGTTTTTTCATCTGTCTAAACACTCTTCTCCCCAGCTGTACCAGTGCACCTTAATCTACTGCTGCAACAAGGGCCTCAGACAAAGCAACAACTTGCTGCTTCATTTGTTGGTGCAGGGCTGGGCCGTGCTTCATTCTTACCAAGTAGGGCTGCACTGACTCAGCTGCAAGAACAATGACAAGCACACACACTGATAGGTCCCCCGTTCTCCTCGCTCTCCCCTTCTTCTAGCAGGTTGTCTCCATGCAGCCCCTTCATAGGCACAGAACTGCCCACGTGACTTGTCCTTCCTTAAACCAGCCTCCACATCCACTGTGAATCACAGATCCACCTCCTCCAAGAAAAAAGGGAAAAACAAAGCTACAAAGCACAAGTAGCCTCTAGCTGCAAAGATTGGCCTTGTCTTTTATCTATAATTCATCTGAGTACCAAAAATCAAGAGCAATTTAACTGCTAGTTACTTAAACTTTCATGTATTTGCAAGTCACTCTTAATACTCCCTCCATCTGGTAGATAGTTTTAACAAGGTCTGTATGTCCTTAAAACAAAAACATATTTTTTGTGTGTGGATTGGACGTGAAGGTTTATAAGCAGATCATTAGTTTTATATGCAGCAGTTCGTACACATTTTGTTCCATCTCACCGATGGCAAGCCCAGGCAATGTAAGACTACATCTCATTTTTTCCCTCTCTCTCTTGTTGCTATTTCGTTCTTAACCCTTCTGAAGTCTGTCTGTGGGCGAAGTCTGCCCTTTGCATCGCAAATGGTTAATTAGTTTACGATATGAGAACTTCACTAATGTTATTGTCCCCCTTATAGACTTATTTATTGCTTTATAAAAATTAAGCCCTTGGGATTCAGTTAGATCTCAGACCTGAAGAGTGACAGAGGGCCGTAGGTTTGGCAGATTAACAAATCGCTATCAGATCAGTAAGCTAGGTTGTTTTTATGATTTTGCGGGTGTTTCCCCCCACATTTCTCCACCACTTTATGGAGGATTTT
>NW_022103906.1:101083028-101088427 GCF_000313985.2 Echinops telfairi | reverse complement strand
TCATCCCGTTGTTCTCTCTTCTGGCTTGTTTATTCCGCCTATCCCTTCAAGGTAGACATGCTACGTACCATCACCAGACTGAGCGCAACGAAGCAACAACTGAAAGTAAAACAATGTCTACAACAACAATACACACATATGCATACATATATAGCCGTATGAATAGTTCAGGGTCTGTTTGTTTTCTTTCACGTGTGTTTTCTAGTCAAGTGATTCTATTCAGAGCTGTTAGGAGTGGTAGCTGGACACCAACTAGTTCTAGTCTCAGGGTCACGAAGACTGATGTTCCTATGACCCGAAGTGTCTTTGATTTTCTTTACTCTTGTCTTCCTTCCGACAGCGAGAGACCAGTTGTTGTTCATGTTTAGGATATCAACACTTGGAAAGTTAATGGGATAGAAGGAAATAGAGTCAAGAATTTCTAATTCCCACTTCAGGGCCCTTTCCCGTTTTGTCCACCAGAAAAGCATAGGCAAGCGACACAATGAAATGCTAGAAAGAATCTGAATGCCCACCCCATTGACCTTCGCTTATGTTGAGCATCATGGATTTCCCCAAAGCTGGTGCAAGGCATCATTATGGGCTTGGCCATGTGATGAGAGACAAAGTTTTATTTTAGAGAAAAAAATAAAGAGATGCAGAGGGCAACTCTGAGATTTGAGAATATGTGCAAAGAAAGCTCTGACATCTGTGACCTCAATAATTGGGAAGGTTTTGCCACGCTGTGATGGGAGTGGGGCCAGCAGGCAGCCCCTGTCAGATACTATGTCAGGATTGATAAATGCATTATTTGGTGCCCTGTCAAAATGCTCATGTTAGCTGGGCATGATCTCTCTCTCTTCGTGGAACATGGGTTGCGCCATCTGCTCACTTTGGAAACATCATCTTGAGTCATCCCTGTGCCCAAGTCAGGCCTGTAACTGCCTGACATGGAGAGAACTGAAGTGCACCAAGAGATTCCGAGTCTGATCTTTTTGTGCACAAAGCCTTCATCCCATGTCAGGACTTCAGAGGATTGCTGTGTACAACTGTGGCTCTGGGCACTGATAAATCGCCGTCACCATCCTGACCATCCATTCAGGGAGTGCCGAAGCCTTGGTTGAGTGCTAATGTTTTTATAATGTGCCTTCTTTGTGACAGATTGGGACCAGAAAGCAGGCTGTTAAATGCCCTTTGTTTCTCTTCAAACAAGGTTCTTTTAAAAATCACCACTCTCATCAAATCAGGCCTGTGTCTCTGCTCAGCAGAACCAACTGTGACCGCAGTCAGCTCGGGTATTCTATCCAGCCACTCAAGCGCCCTGTCAGCTGCAGGGGTCTCCAGCTCAGTGTCAGGAGGAGGATGGGATGAGGCTCTTGATTAATGTTTAAGTCCTTCAAGCACTCCGTCTTTGTGTCTAAAAAGCACCAGGGCATTGCTGTGATGATGAGGTGGAATCCTTGATTAGTTAAAATGTCAGACCTGACCAGCGGCAGCACAGAGCTCTCAGAACGGGGTGACAGTGTTGAACTCTGGAAACTTTGAGCCCTGGGTTCCCATATCATCTGTGTTGTTAACTTTAGAGTAACTTTAAGAAAGTCATTTGGTTCTCCAAACCTTGATTTTTTTCTTTCTTTCTTGAGAAGGGTTGTTTTTGTTTGTGGAATGATTAAAAACATGAAATCGTCTCTCACGTTGCATGGCTCCTAACTCAATAAATGCTTATTTGATTTCTTGTGAGTTTACATTCTTCACCATTAGAGAGTTTCTAGTATAAAAGTAATTACAAGTTAAGTTAAAATAAATCCAACATCTGCATATAATTGAAGTGGGAACCATGCTTTCTGAAGCCTTCCTATGAAATTTAGACTACAAATACAACATTTTTGGCAAAAATAGGTAAAATGATACCTTTATCCACAATGAAATAAAATGCATTATTAATACAGCAGCTGAAAAGTTTAAGAGGCTTAGGGGCTAGCCAGAGCCCATCCTAATGCAGGAATCCTGATGGTAACATTCTTGTTTGATACGTGCCCCAACTGGAATATGTCCAGTGCTGGGCAACTCACTATCACATAACATAGTAAACTATATGCAAATAATTCAAAATAGGCTAGGGGCTAATTGCAAATGCTGACACACTGTTTTCACAAGGATCCTGATATTAAGTATTTTTAGCTTTACAAGTCATGTGGTCTGTTTCTGCAGCTCACCCCTACGATTGTAAGGTAAAAGCAGTGCTGGACAATGCACATGCTAATGGGCAAGGCATCCGATCACTTTGTTTCATGTCTACGGTAGCTGCAATTATGAGTCAGAAAAGAAAATAAGAAACGGAGGCGGTCTTTGTCTTGCTCGCTTCCTCGCATTGCCCGGTGAGGTTGTTCTTCACTGAAACGTAGTGAGAACTTGAAGCTGGTCATTCCTGGAGTCTGCCAGTCTCCCAGTGGCTCAGTGGGAGACACCTGTAGCAGTCTGCTTCTGTGCACATGACAGATTTGGCCATCCGTAGTAGAATTCTACTCCAACCAAGAGGGAGGCTTTCTGACAGAATAGTTTCGATGATCTTTCAACCCCAAGACAGAGTATCTTTGTTTATCTTCAGTGAGAAGATTCTGATGTATATTTTAAAATCAAGTTTTAGATTGAAGTTTCCCTCAAAAACATATTTTGAGATATTTAGCCTAAGCTTAACTTGTGGATGTGATCCTGTGTATCAGTGAGGCTTTACCAGTTTAGGGTATCGCCTAAACCTAATCATGTTTTCATTAACAGGAACAGCATAGACCCAAGCAAGTAAATACAGGGGATGAGGGGGGCAGTGGTGGTGGAAGCTAGGGGATAGATAATGCATAAATACGACAAAGAGTGTTCTCAAGACCATGCTGTCACCACAGGATCTAGAGCAGTGTTTTTCTAAAGTGGGTGATATCACCCTGTGGTCCACTGAAATAATCTAGAAGGGCAACAAAAGCAGATACTTACCCTTTATCTGGGGTTATGGGCTAAAGTAGAGACATTTTTAATTTCCAGGATGCACTGAGTAGTATTTTTCTGAAATGGGGCCACGGGGCAAATAAGTGTGGCGACCAGTGATCTAAGGGAAGAACCTGATGTTTTCTCCAAGCTCTCCTTTAATTGTAGCTGCAGCGTCACTCCTCGGGCATGGCACATGGCGGCCACTTCCCTCTGTCCATGCTCGGGATATCTTATCCTCTTTAAAAGGACAGTACTCAGAGTGAATGGGGCCCACCCTGCTCCAGTATGACCTCATGCTAACATATCCAGTAACATCTGAAATACTTTATTTCCAACCAAAGTCACATTTACAGGTAGCAGGGTAGGGCTTTATTAATAACAATATCCATCATGTATACAAGTGTAAAACGGTCTCCTTACCAACGATTGAGAAGGACTAGCTGTAGGGACTATTCATGTTGATCACATACTCAACCAACACTGAGCATGGGATGGTGATGGAGAAAGCTTGTGCCCTGTTTGCAAGGAGCAAAGATCGAGGGGTATGTGGGGAAATACAGGAACCGTTTGTAGATCGCTTGCTGTAATGACCGTGGCAGCAGCATAGTGAAGACTTCACTGAAGCACTGTGGGAGTAAGAGAGACACATAGGAGAGATCCGAAAACACTTGGCTTTTGAAATCAGGTATGGATGAATTCATGAATTTAGAGTTTTTTCACTTAGATGCGAAACAGCATTGTATAATTCAATATACTTCTCTAAGCTTCATTTTCTTCAAGTGTAAACTATTATTTTTGTAGGACTATCATGATGGATAGAGATAATAAGGATAGGTATAAAAATATATAGATATATTGTGATGGAGTGGCAATTTTTATGACGGCTCTTCTGCTCAGGCCTCTGTAACTGACCAAATGATTGGGTGGGACTCTGCAGTGTGTGTTTCAGTTGCCAGCACTAGCTGTAGGGAAGAGACTTGTGCAGGAAACAGACAGGAAGCACAGGGCCATTGCAAGAAGAGCACGTTCAAGGTCTCTTTCTGAAGTGTGGGAGGTCCGGCCCGAGGCTCCAGAAACAGTGGCACAGAGACTGGGGGACAGAGGGAAAGGAGCCAGGTCGAGATCAGAGGCGGAGGCAAGGAAGCCAGGAGACAACAGAGGAGCCGTCTGGACTATGGGATGGTGAGGCAGAGCAGCAGCCCGAAGCCAAGGAACCACGTGGCTGGGTGGCTGAGGACGAGGGACACTTGGCCACTGGCTGAGGAGCGTTGGTGCTGTGGACCAACGACTATGTCCTCATTGTGCGCTGATCCCGACTTGTGGTCACCTACTAACGTCCCCAGTAAACCCTCATAACTGTGCATGTTTTCTGAGAGTTTTGTGTGGCTGCTGTAAGAGTTATTAGACCCAGCACAGAAGCGCAGCGGCATGGGAGGGATGCTGGTGTCTGAATGTGGCAGGTGAAGGGGGTAAAGAGGGGGGAGCGTGTGACTCCTGCATGGTGGCAATAGGGAAGCCAGTTCACTCTCGCTCTCGCTGGCATGCTAACGAGCTCAGTAGACAATATTTATTTTATTACTCCTTCCAGTCTCTGCAAAGGGAGATCGTTCTTGGTAGAGTTGAAGGTCGATGAAAAAGAAGAAGCCCCTAGACGAGGTGGAGTGACAGTGGCTACAAAAACGGACTAACACGTGACTGTGAGGACAGCGCAGGACCAGCAGTGTTTCAGTTTGTACACGACGACACCTAACCATGACACTTAACCTGAGCAATACCTTTGAGAGGTGTGAGGGTAAGTACAGACAGGGGAGCTGCTTGGAGGTCAGTTTATGAGTCCTTGAATTTGAATGTAAACACTTTTGCCTTTTTTCTCCATACATTCAGAAAGTAATTCTTTCCGTTCCAGACATAGGACAGTTTGGGAATGTTTTTATAGTAAGGACATATTTTCATTTCCTTTTGCCTCTACCTAGCGGTGCTGTGGGTTAGACATTGGGCTGCTACCTTCAAGGTCGGTGTTTCAAAGCCACCAGACAATCAGGGAAGAGGAGGCCGGCGCACCTTTGAAGATTTACAGCATGTGGACCCCAAGGTCAGGCCCCTCTGTCCTCTCCTGCAGGCTCCTATGGCTCAATCATCGAGATGTCTGGAGGCCTTGGGGGTTGTTTCCATCTTCCTTACATTCTTGTCCAGAGAAATGCTTTCAATATGACTGAAAATGAGTGTCATTTATTTCCTGGCTTTGACAGGTACTTAGGACTTTTGGGGGTTGGGGTGGGAGGGAAGTGGTCTGTTGTAAGCGTGAAATAAAGCTGTAAGCCTTTCCCTGTTCAGAAAAGAGAAGTTCAAGACCTGGTGGTGTGTGGGGTGTGTATGTGTGGTGTCCGTGGTGTGTGTGTGTGTGTGTGTGTGTGGTGTGGTGTCTGTGTGTGCGCGCG
>NW_022103906.1:101077134-101082429 GCF_000313985.2 Echinops telfairi | reverse complement strand
GCTGGGCACAGTGATTGATTGTGTGTGTGCGTGTGTGTGTGTGTGTGTGTGTGTGTGTTATGTGCACATGTGGTGTGTGGCGTCTGTGTGTGTGGTGTGTGCATGTGTGGTGTGTGCATGTGTATGCATGTGGTGTGTGTGCGTGGTGTGTGCATGTGTGTGTGGTGTGTGTGCATGTGTGTGTGTGGTGTGTGCTGTCTGTGCATGGGCGTGCATGGGGGAGACCGGGACAAGCATGGCAGGTTCCGGCCTGCCGGGCACAGTGATTGATGCTTGGCGGTCCCTGGCGGGGGCCTGTACAGCCTGCTGCTCCGGCAGCTGTTGGCGTTGCTCCTTGATTGGTGTCCTGTGCTGCCCTTCCGGCAAACCAGGTGGCTGCCAGCCTGCAGTGGTGGCTTTGCTGGAAGTCCCTTGCTCCGGCCTCCGCAAGGGCCGTGCCTGCTGTGCCTCCTGGGGGGCAGAGCCGGTTCGGTCCAGTGAACTTTCCCATCCACGTTGGGAAGATGACGCCTTAAGTGTCGGGCGTGGCGGTGGTGGGAAGACGAGTCCAGGAGCGCCTGGCTGTCACGGCGCAGGCGCCGGCGCGGGCGCGGGCGCGGGCTTGGCAGAGCGCCAGGCCATCCCGGCCGCCCTAGGGTTGGCAGGAGCATTTGAGGACGTTTTTCACAGAAACACCCACACGAAGACTTCAGTGTTTGTCATTTAGTAATAAAATCCAAAGAGTGAGTGAACCGAACCAGCCTTTTCCCTCACCTGGGAAGAAATTCATATCCTCTAGGTGAAACGTAGAAGGTGGTCGCAGGGTCTTTCAGGGGTCAGAGGAACCTGGGTGCCAGGATGTACTACCAGTAGCAGGACTTCCTAGAGCGGCGGTTCTCAACCTGTGGATCGAGACCCTTTGGGGGTCGAAGACCCTTTCGCAGGGGTCACCTGATTCATCACAGCAGCAAAATGACAGTGATGGAGTAGCAATGAAAATCATGTTGTGGCTGGGGGTCCCCACCGCACGAGGAGCTGGACGGAAGGGTCGCGGCACGAGGAAGGTGAACCGCTGCGCTGGGGCGGCACCATGGTTCCTTCGCTGAGTTCCACGTGTGTCAGGGGCAGAGACCAGCGAGGGGCACAGTGCGCGTTGAGCACAAGAAAGGAGTATGGAAACCCATTTGCTGAGCGCAGTCTCTGTGCCAGCCCCTCTCGGAGGCAAGGTGTTTTCTTACTTATTTCTTGATTCGGTCATATTTTCCTTTATATTTCACCGTGAACGGCTCGACATGTTCCTGCAGTATCCGTTTTCTAGATAAAGAAAGCAAGGGTTGGAAGGCTAAGGAACTGGCCTAAGGCCAGAGTACACAGGAGTTTAAAGTGTGGAACAGATGTGTGGAGAACTCCGTGTCTTCAACGTTTCACACTGTATATTTCAAGGCAATGCTGTTTGTGTGTGTGTGTGTGGGGGGGGCAGTTACTTTTCCACATAGCCACTGCTACTTACACGTTCTCCCCAAACACACCTATAGAATTGAAGAACAAGAATTAACCTGTTCTTTGGGTGAATTTTATAGGCAAGTTTTTTAGGTAGCTGAAACGTTACCTTCATAAGATCTAGAGAACAAGACTGTTTGGAAACCGACTGTGGTAGTAATTGTACAGTTCTGCTTGATGTGATTGAGCTATGGAATGAGATGATATATGTATAACACCCATTTAATAATACATTTTTTAAACAGGAAAACAATATCAGAATTAAAGATGATCTTAATGTGGTGTGTGTGTGAGTGTGTGCATGTGCTATTAGTTATTTTGGGAATAGAGTATATATCCACCTACCAATTTCTATATCCATTCGTGTATTTATTTGCACACATTGTAATTGCTTCCAATTAATATCTGGAAGTAATAGTAAGTAAGCAAAATTATAAAACAAAGCTATTAATACTATAGTACTTAATTGTCATATGAAGTTCTCTTGAGCAAAATATCATGTTGCCATGAAATTATGCTGGGTTTCTTCTGGCATAGTGAATAACTTGTGGCTATCCCTCTTGTTTTCATGACCTATCTCTCTTATTATTCTTTTCCAAATTTTGGCTTTGAATCCTCTCAGCATCTCTGTTTGCTCATCTGTAAGCCAAAATAGTTGACAAGGTCACTGCACTGTTTCCAGTTGGCTGCTTATGAAACACGTGGACAGATTATACGAAACCCAAATTCAGCATTTTAAAAAAAAATTACCTTTTTGGTGAAAGTGTACACAGGGAAAAAAAGGTGCTCATCCAACAATTTCTAGACATACTGTTCAATGCCATAGACTTATTCTTCTTTATCCACCACACACAGGAATTATTGACATGCTTGTTTTTACCAAAAAAGCATAACTATAACAGAAACTACAACAGTACATGATCGGTGCCCCATCCACATATCCTGGGATCTCAGATAATCTTTATTACTATTAATTTTGTTATTGAGATTATCTACACCAAAATGTATACCTACCTAACCACTTGTATATGAACAATTTAGTGACACTAATTCCGTTCTTCATATTGAACAACCATTTTTACCCTTCTTTTCTGAGTCGTTGCCACTATTAACATTCCTGCTCCTTACACTTGAAAGAAGTCTTGTGCCTTTGGTTTCCAGATTGCTGCTTCCATTGTACTGATTGTAGAGCCAAGTAAGATCAAGATCTTTGACATCCTCATCTTTTTCTCTGTTTGCCATGATGCTGCATAGTGGTCCAGTTGTGAAGATATTGATTTTCTTTATGTTGAGTGGTAGTCCATATTAACGCCTGCAATCCTTGATCTTCATCAAGAGTTTCAAGCCTACTGTTATTCATTGAATCCCTAGTGGCCATGCAGGTGAGAACACACGATCATCTGTTCTCATAAAGACCATCGCCTAGAAAGCCCCCTGGGGGTAGTTCCCGGGGACTCTGCGAATTGTGATTGACTCAAGGGCACTCAGCAACTGCACACCTCTTCTTTGGGGGCAGTGGAAAGGCGATCCTTCAGGACTGGTTCTGTGGCTTTAAGTTCCTCAACCATGAAGCTTCTTGACATGGGAACAGAGAATTGTCAGTAGTGATGATTTCTTTGTCAAAACCAGCAACAGGGGGAATCCTGTGCCTCAGGATGTTGAGAACAGAGGCTAATGCCGTGACAGCACACGTGGCTCTCTAGACTAGAAAGATTAAAGGAATCAAAGTAGCTGAATCTGCCCCTTAATGACAGAGAACAAATAAAACATTTGGGTGGCAGCACACTGCAGTTTTTGGAGTTTGAAAGGTACAATTATGAGGAATTCCCCTTGGATCAGAATGGACCCTGTAGAAGTGAGATAGATTTGGCTCATTCGGAAAGGTTCCAACACAAAAGGTCTGTGTGCCAGGACAAGGTGACCCCAACAAAAGTAATTTATCTAAAACAGGCTTGGAAGAAGTGTTCAGAGGAGTCTGATAAAAAAAAATGCATTGCCTGGATTAGGGAAAAATTTACACAGGGAAGCATTGGGTATATCCCAACAGCTAACAGCTGCACTCACAGGGAGGAGCCAGGAGTGAGCTGAAATAATACCAATATAAATTGGACTCTATTTCCTTAGTTCCAAAGCAATATTCATTTAAAAATACGTTTAACAATTCTGAAATTATGTTTCTCTTTATACTTGGTTATATCTCAAATTAAAATAAAATATGGTCATTCCATGTCACCTATTTAACCACTCTCTGCTCCTTCAGAACCCCTGTAGTCTGAAACAGAATAAAAGTCATGGGAGAGAAGCAGAAAGAGACCAGCCCACTGTGCATCCTTAGGAGAGTAGATCTAGCGTGCACTGGAGGTGGGAGGAGAAAAACGTTTCTATTAGACAAAGGAAGTTTTGACATTGACTAGAATTGAATAGACTTTTTAAAACTCAAAAATGAAAGTTTTTCTTGCTATCTTAAAGTTATTGAATACATTACAAGACTGTGTTATTGCAAAAAAGGGAGGTTATAGAGTAGATTTGAAGGCCATGGTGGGAAATAAATTAATTGTTAACTTGTTTTTTAACATATGAATTTTGGTAAGTTTAATAAGGACAAAATAAATTGAACAATAGGTAAAGCAATCATCTGGAGCTTGGGTAGTATTCAACAAAGAGATGCCTTATATAAAATTGCTTCTTAAGAAATAAAAAAATTGAATTATTTTACATGTGACATATTCTTCTTTGATAATAGAAATGTGACTGATTTTTCTTCATATCTTTTATTACCTAAGCCAGAATTGGTTTACCCACGATTCCCAAAGAAGGATTATTTATGAGATTGGGTTCAAGGAATGAGGGAATGGAAAACTACTGTAGTAATTGAGGATAGGGAATAAACGCTTACAAATGTACGATTAATAGAATTTTATTCACATGAAGCGTGTCTTAGTTTCCTAGTATTGTCATCACAAAACTAAATCGAGTGGAGGGCTTTGAAGAACACGACAGTGTTGTTTCACAGTTGTGAAGGAGAAAGGGATGTTTTCACCTGGTCAGAGGGTTATACTGGTTGCTCTAGGTCGGTGCTCAACCTTCCTAAAGGCGCTACCATTTCATGCAGTTCCTCATGTGGTGGTGACCCCCCAACCATAAAATTATTTTCATTGCCACTTCATAACTGTAATTTGGCTACTGTCATGAATCGGGTGACCCCTGTGAAAGGGTTGTTCGACTCCCAAGGGGGTTTTGACCCACAGGTTGAGACCCGCTGCTAGGAGATCATTTCTTATCTCTGTAGCCTCTTTTGTCCTACATGTTTCTTGGCGTTCCTTGACTTGCATGAGGATTTTAACATGGGAGCGGTCAGCACTTGAACTTCTACTTCTGCTGCACATAAGACACCTGTGCCAGATGGCAATTATACATCCGTGGTGTGCCCATGTCTGTATTTCTCTTTCATAAGATGCCACTCAGAAGGGATTAGGTTCCAGACTCCTTCTACTCCCGTGTAACCACATTAAGCAAAGTAAACAACAAACTCTATTTCCAAACAAGACATAGTATTTAAGACTTCAACATTTTTAGTTTCCTTTTTCTTCTTTTTGTTGCAAGGGGTAAAATTAAGTACCCAGCAGAGCCCTTTCCTGGGAAAACCTCGTGTGTCAGTCTGGGTACATTAGAGAAACAAATCCATAGAAACTCATGTATAAGAGAGAGTTTTATATAAAGGTTAAGTGCACATCAAGAGAACATCACAACCCAGTGCTGCCCAAGCCCACAAATCCAACATTAACCCATATGTCCGACACCAATCCAGAAAGTCCT
>NW_022103906.1:101048505-101076610 GCF_000313985.2 Echinops telfairi | reverse complement strand
GGGGTAGGTCCATGTGGCTTCTCCTTGGGGATGTCTTGCAGGAAGTCAGCCTTGCAAGCTGAAACTGGGAACTGCTAAGGCAGCTGCACCATCACAAAGCAAGAGACCCGAGAACTCGAAAAGCGAGGCTCACCAAGCCATTTATTCCTCTGCCCTTCAATTTAATCCCACATGTGTTTATTGGCCAGGTTGGCACAATAAACTAACCAACACAACCCTCGTCTGACCATCAGAAAGCAAGAGGCCAGAGAACTCGAAAGGCGAGGCTCACCAAGCTATTTATCTCTCCACCCTTCAATTAACCCCGCATGTGTTTATAGGCCAGGTTGGCACAATAAACTTTAACTATCTCACCTTGCATTTTCACTTTGTTGCTATGACTCTTCCCTGTGCTTCCAGTGAATTTCATTACGACAACTTCAAAGAAAAATTTCGCTTCATAATCCCAGCCATGAGAACCCCCTTTGAACTCTCCGAACACCTGCTGTAAGCCTCTCATCTATATTTCATAGTTTTCTACAAAACTGTGTGCATGTCAGGATTGTAAGTTGGAAGAGTAAAAAACATATCTTCTGAATTTCTGATACTAGTGTGTTTTATAATAGTAAGGGTCAATATGTTTATGAATTGGTTAATTTGGTTTTAGTTTATACATTAGGAAAAAGGAAAAAAAAAACACGATTTCTTGATCTAATGCCAAATATGTGCCAAGCAAGTCCTGGTATTTTCTCATCTTTCCCTCATGACACGCCTTCAAAAAATATATCATTAGACCTACCTCCGTACGACAGAACTAAAGACCAGGAAAAAAAGTTGTTAATGATCACAAAGAAAACTAATGGAGTTACAGATTTCATTAAATTTAAAGTTTAAAATGCTCCAGACTCAGGTTTGCAAGTAACAATCTCAAATGGACCCAACACAGGTCTGAAACATGGTATGTACTTGATGCATACTTCTCAAATGAACAGTGTATTTTTTTAATGGATGAAGGTTTTAAAAATTGAATTATACATTTCAATTAATGATTGGAGTAAATTTTAAATAATTTACCCTTATTTCTGCTACACAGAAATCACCAATAAACCATGATCTCTATACATTTGCCATTTGGGGCCCTTTCTTGTCTTTTTAAATAAACCAGACCAAACAGCATTTGTCCTGTTGTGATGAGCTCATCATACACTTTTCAAGCATGTTGCTGTTGTTAGGTGTCACCTGATGGTTCCAAGCACGGTGTGACAGGATGAGGCACTGCTCTGTCCTGCATGTCCTCACAGTTGCTAGGCTCGAGCCCGCCATTGAAGCCATTGTGTCGGTTCATCTCATGGAGGACCTTCTGATTTTTCACTGCCTCTCCAATTTACCAAGCGTGATATCATTTTCCAGGGACTGGTCTCTCCTGAGAACATGTCTAATGTATATGAGATGAAGTTTTGCCTCCTCTCTCTAAGGAGCATTCTGGCTGTCCTTCAAGACAAATCTGTTCACTTTGTTCAGTATTTAAATCTGGTCCTTTTGGCAATCCATGGTACCTTCACCAGCACCATAATTCAAATGCATTGATTCTCATCTTCCTTATTCAAGGCTGAACTGCCACATGAATATGAGGCAATTACCATGGCTTGGGTTCAAACCAAACTCATTCCATTGAGTCAATTCTGACTCATAGTGGCTCTATAGGACAGGCTATAGCTACCCCTAAGTTTTTGGAGACTGTAAATCTTTATAGGAGTAAAAATCCCAGTCTTTCTTCCACTGAGTGGGTGGTGATTTTGAACTGCTGACCTTGGTAGTTGGCAGCCCGAGGTGTAACCACTATACCACCAACACTCCTTGGGTTTGGGTCAGGCATACATCACACCTTAACCCTCAAAGTGACCTCCTTGATCTTCAACATTTTTCAGTGGTCTTGTGTAGCAGACTTGCCAGTACAACACAGCGCTTGTTTTCTTGAGAGCGGCTTGGCTTCTATGAGTACTGAGTGTGGATCCAAGTATTTTCTTGGATTGCTGTAGAAATAGAAATGTTGCTAGGTGCATAGTTGGCAGTTCAAACACACCAGCCACTCTGCAGGATAAAGATGAGGGTGTCTGCTCCTGTAAAGATTTACAGGAAAAGAAACTATAACTAGTAATTATACTTTGCCCTATAAATCCTTACGAATTAAGATTGACTTGGTGGCAAATTTGGTTATTTATTTAATTATCTTTTGAAGCAATGGTTGACTATCTCCAAAGCTCACCATTCAAAAAGACCTCACAGAAAATCTTTTGGTGAATGCCAAAAGTGATCTCTCTTTCTCCTCTTTTCATCCCCTTTTTAATTTCTTCATTCAGCATACTTTATGTACTGGAGGCAATGTGCTGGGCTCAGAAATAATGAGATGAGAAAGTCTAAATCTCAATATCCCGGAAGCCTATATACTAAAGCAAAAAATTCATAAATGCATACCTCAGACGTTTGCACTTTGGCATTCTTCTAAGCAGCACCCAGGGGAATGCACTGCCTTTGTGCTGTGACGCTCTTCCTTTCTGGCTCAATCCTTCTTTGTTTTTGGCTCTGAGTAGATACATGTCTCTGTGTGTGTTTTAAAGTGCAGTGAGCTGCACACTAAAGTTCTTTTTTCTCTGCAGATTTTGTAGGTGTAACATCTCAGCCCACACAGCCCACCTGCTCTAAACTCTGTTTCATCTTTAACAACTGGTGTTTTTAACAGTAGTGCTAACTATATTAGTTACTGAAGCATGAATCAACCAGATAGATTTGAGTTACCCAGCCTGTTAAGGGGAACTTGGAGGCAGCTGTCCAATGAGGGCAGCCAGACCTCCTGCCCTGACAGAGAAAAGGAAGGGCATGAGTCTGGCAAGGCAACAAAATGGGAGAAGTGTAAACACAGAAAAATGATTGAGCTGTAACTGTGCTTAAAAGAAAGGAAAAATGAAAGGCACAAAGAGGTAAAGTTTCTCAGTCTGCAGGTGGACAGTTAGCATTTCAGGTTTTATTTCTCCTGTTTTCCTAGGAAGTGTTTCTTTCTTTTATTTTGCAGAGACATGACTTGACTTAATAATTTCCATTGACATCTGTGTTACTGTTCTCTCCAGATAACAGTTAAAATAGCTCTGCAGAGCAAAAGGGTGCAGTCTAGAATCAAAATTCTCTGATTCTCCAGTCTAGTTCAGGAATCGATTTTACAGTTAGAAAGCCCTGGTGGTGTTGTGGTTATGTGCCACTCCGAAGGGCAAGATCACAAAGTCAGCAGTTCAGGACTCACAGCCGTTCCACTGGAGGAAGACCAGGCAGTCTCCTCCTGTAAAGAGTTACAGTCTGGGAAATCCTCAGGGCCACTTGGGTCCCGTCTGTAAGCTGGAATCCACTCGATGGGGTAGTGGGTTTGGTTTTATTTTGAGCACAGGGGCAGGTAAAGCTATGGCAGTGTGCCCTCGGTGGCCCATTGGTTCATTCTGCCATCTATTTTTATAATAATTATTGTAACTAGTCAGTTATAGCTATCAATTTATGCATTATACATGCCAATTTCCTTAGTGTAAGAGAGTTGTGAGATTGCAATAAAAATCTTATGGCTAAAAAGGCCTCAAACAAAACAAAATTATTTACTACTTGGTCTATTATACAATAAAAATTGCTAGATGGATATTATAAATCCTCAAAACATATTGACTTCCTTGATCCAATTTTCAAAAATTTTTTCTTCTTGATAGGTGCCATCAAGCTGGTTCCAACCCATAGCCACCTTACGCACAACAGAGTAAACCACCACTTGATCCGCTCCATCCTCACATCAGCCCTGTGGTCGATCTCCTGTGGAAGCCACTGGGCCAATCCCTCTCAATGGGGGCCTTCCTCTTTTCCGGTGCCCTTCTACTTTACCCAGCATGCCGTCCTTCTCTAGAGACTTGTCTCTCCTGACAACATGTCCAAAGTCTCTCCATCTTTGCCGCTAAGGAGCACTCTGGCAGCGCTTCTAGAGACAGACTGGTTTGCTCTGTGAGCAGTCCCTGGAACGCTCCCTGTTTTTCAAGCAGCCCCACGATACAAATGCATCATCTCCTCCTCTTCAGTGTTCCTCATTCAATGGCCAAGCTTCACGAGCATACGGGGCAATTTAAAACACCACAGGTTGGGTCAGGCCCATGTCCTGTACCAGCAGATGTACCCAATGCAAGGCATGACTGTTGCTTCCATGAACATTGATGTGTCCAAACAATATAAAGACATTGGCGACTTCCACCTGTCCTCCATTTGTCATGCTGTTACCAATTGGGCCAGTTGTGAAGATGTTGGTCTTCTTGACATTGAGTTGTAATCCATACTGAAGGCAGCAATCCTTGCTCTCCACCAACACGTGCTTCAGTTCCTCCTCACTTTCAGTAAGCAAGGTTGTATCATTTGCATATTGAAGGTTATTAATAAGTATTTTTCCAATCCTGGTACTGCATTTCCCCCCACATAGTCCAGTTTCTCTGATGACTTGGTTAGCATACAAATTGATTAAGTATGGTGAGAGGATACAACCCTGACACACACTTTTCCTGATTTTAAACCACGCAACATCCCCTTGCTTTCTTCCCACAACTGCCTCTTGATCCATATACAGGTTCCACATAAACACAAGGACGTACTCTGGATTCATATTCTTTTCAAAGTTATCCACCATTGGTTATGATTCATACAACTGAATTCCTTTGCATAGTTAATAAAAAACAAGTGAACATCTTTTCAGGATTTTTTGCTTTCAGCCAAGTTCTATCTGATATCAGCATTGATATCCCTTGTACCATGCCTTCTTCTGAAGCTTGCCTAAACTTCTGGAAGCTCCCTTTCAATGTACTGCTGCAACCATTGTTGGAAGAGCTTCAGCAACGTTATCAGTGATATTGTTCTATAATTCGAGCAGTGTGTTGGGTCACCTTTCTTTGGAATGGGTACAAAAATGGGTACAAATATCCAGTCAGTTGGCCAAATAAGTGTCTTCCAAATGTCCTGGTGTAGACAAGTAAGTACCTTCAGTGCTTCATCAGCTTGTAGCAACATTTCGACTGGTATTCCATCCATTCCTAGAGCCTTGTTTTGGGCTAATGCTTTCAGTGCCGCTTGAACTTCTTTCTTCAGCACCATTGGTTCTTGCTCAGATGCTACCTCCTGAAATGATGGAATGTTGACTACTTCTTTTTGGTACAGTGACTCTTTGTAACCTTTCCATCTTCTTTGTATGTTCCCTGCATAGTTCAATAATTTTGCCTATAGAATCCTTCAATACTTCAACTTGAGGTTTGGCTTTTGTCTTGAGTTCTTTCAGTTGAAGATATGCTGAGTATGTTCTTTTTAGTTTTCTAACTCTGGATCTTCATACATTTCATTTTAATATTTTGCTTTGTCTTCTAGGGCTGCCCTTTCTACTCAGCTCTTCAGTTTTATTATTTCTTCTATTTGCTTTAGCTATTCTATGAGTAAGAGCAAGTTTCAGAGTCTCCTCAGACATCCACTTTGATCTTCTCTTTGTTTCCTTTTGTTAACAAAATGATTTTTGTTTCTTCATGCATGATGTTCTGATGTCCTCCTACATTTCACCTGTTTTTTTCTGTTTACAGTTCAATGTGCCAAATCTGTTCTTGTGATCTTCTAAGTATTTAGGTGTGAGAAAAAATGTCATACTTTGGCTCTGTAGACTTATTTTAGTTTTATTCAACTCTAACATGAGCTTATATATGAGCAATTGATGGTCTGTTCCATAGTCAACCGCAGGCCTGGTTTTAGCTGCTGATATTGAGCTTCTCCAATGTCTCTTCCAACAAATGTAGCCAATTTGATTTTTGTCCATTCCATCTGGAGAACTTCACATGTATTTGTTATGAACAAATCATTGGTTTTGCAAAACTCTATCACGGGATATCCAGCTTCATTTCTATAATAATTTCATATTTTCCATCTACTGTTCTTTCCTCTTTGTTTCCAACTTTTGCATATCAATAGCATTTCAATAATTATCAATGCATTTTGATTGCATGTTTGATCAATTTCAAACAAATACATTGGTAAAATTCTTCAATTTCTTCATCAATAGCTTTTGTGTTTGATACATAAAACTTAATAATAGTTGAATCTATTGGATTTCCTTGAAGGTAGATAGATATATCCTATCACAGAAAGTGTTCCTTTTCACTATGAATGAAATGCTCGTCCTACTGACGGCGTCATTCCAGGCATAGTAAACCATGTGAGTTTCTGATTCAAATTGGCAAGTCCCAGCCCACTTCAGCTCACTCATGCTAAGAATATTGATCTTTATGCATTCTATTTCTTTTCTGATGATTTCCAGTTTCCCTAGAATCATACTTTGCACATTCCAAATTCTGATCATTAGTAAAAAATTCAGCTGTTTCTTCTCAGCTTGAGTCTTAAACCATCGGTAAATGAAGATCCTGAAGGATCCAGTTCACTGGCTTTACTCCACTCATGCCACCATAGGTGACTGCCCTCTGAGAAACAGGTCCTACTCAATCACATTTTGAGTGCCCTGTGACTGGAGGGGCCCATCCTTCTGGCACCATCTCTTATATTCATTAGGTCATCAGTATCTGACAATATCCACTGCAACGCTAAGGTTTACAGCAGCCATTTCCACCGAAATGGGCAGCTGGCTCTTTCTCTGTTTCCTCTTCTTAGTCTGCGGGCCCCACTGAAATCTGTTCACTTCCGATGACCCTGCTGGCTTTTGAAATACCAGTGACAGATGCCAGCATCACAGTAACACACAAACCACCACAGGATGGCAAACTGACAGATAAATGGTGGTCAAAAGTATTTAATAAAGACGATTTGAAGTTATGTTCTGAAAAGTGATTGAAAGCAAGCTATTTTACATATTAAATACCACACATCAAGTTCTATTAGAGGATGCTATGAATACTTTGAATTTGAAAGATTTAGAACTCCTTTTCCTTTCTTCAGTCTTTGATTTCAGTGTTTTCCACAATCTCGTCTCTAGGTAACACCAGAATGACTTTGATCTGTTATATGACATGCAGGACTTGAAAGTTTTGGATAGTTCTCTTTGCCTGGCCATTCATTTCTCTCCTTTTTGACCTGACTTGGCTAGGTCTTGGCTTAAAGAGCATCTCAGAGAGAATGTTGTTGATTCCTCAAATAAAATGGTGTCTCTTTGCATTACCTCTATTAGCATCCTGATTCCACCTCTAGTAACACCTTTCTAACTGATAACTGAGCTCAACCTTACTAGGTCCCAGGCTTTATAAATCCTGAATCTGAGTCAACGCCTCCACAATTTATCTTGAGGACCTGCTACAGGGCTTATGAAAAAGAAGATAGCCAATAATGTCTTTAGCACTGGCAGGACAGGAGATAATGTACTGAAATCTATGATTACAAAATTAATTATGAAGATTCAGTAATATTGTTGTTGTTGATTGCTGCTGAGTCAATTTTGACAAATAGTAACCCTATCTACAAGAGGAAAATAGACAACCGTAACAGTTTCTGCACCGTCCTCGAGGAAGGATCTCATTCTTACGTTGGAGTCCGTTGTGGCAGCAGCTCTGTGAATCCGGCTCCGAGGGCCTCTTTTTCGTCTTCCCTGACTCTGCGTCACCAGGCACGCATCTGCACCAGGGGCTGGCCCCTCCTGATGGCAGGTCCACTGTTCATGACATGCTGTCCAGCCCTTGTCACATTTCAGGAGAATTTCAGCTATGCTTCTTGCAAGGCACATTTGTTACTCTTCTGGTGGTTTCTTGTATCAACTTTCTTCAGTCTTCCTTATTCATTGTGCAGCTTTCACATGCCTGTGAGGGGTTAACATCCCATGGTTTCATGGCTTGGGTCAGGTATATGTATGTTCATGTTTAAAATGATCTCTAACCTTCAGCACTTCAAAGAGGTTTTTTGCATCAGATTGTCCCAATATGGTATTTTAAAAAACCATTTGATTAGGGGCTCATGCAACTCTTATTATAATCCATGCATACATCCATTGTGTAAAGCACATTTGCACATTCATTGCCCTCATCATTCTCAAAACATTTGCTCTCCACTTAAGCCCTTGGCATCAGCTCCTCAATTTTCCCCCTCCCTCCCTGCTCCCTCCTCCCTCATGAACCCTTGGTAATTTATAAATTATTATTTTGTCATATCGTGCACTGTCTGACATCTCCCTTCACCCACTTTTCTGTGGGTGAGGTTTTCCCAGGGAGGAGGTTATATGTAATTGTAATTGCTTCCCCCTTTCCAACCCACCCTCCCTCCACCCTTCCGGTATCGCTACTCTCACCACTGGTCCTGAAGGGGTGATCTGACCTGGATTCCCTGTGTTTCCAGTTTCTCTCTGTACCAGTGTATATCCTCTGATCTAACCAGAACTGGGATCTAGGTAGGACTGGGATCATGATAGTGGTGGGGGGGCAGCATTTAGGAACTAGAGGAAGGTTGTATGTTTCATTGCTGCTACACTGCACCCTGACTGCTTCATCTCCTCCCTGCAACCCTTCTGTAAGGGGATATCCATTTGCCTACAGATAGGCTTTGGGTCTCCACCCCGTACTCCCCCTCATTCACAATGATATGATTTTTTTTGTCTGATGATGTCTGATACCTGATCCCTTCTACATCTTGTGATCACACAGGCTGGTGCGCTTCTTCCATGTGGGCTTTGTTGCTTCTTAGCTAGATGGCCGCTTGTTTACCTTCAAGCCAATATGGCATTTTTTTTAAACTGCTGTTTTTGTAGACATTCATTGCTGATCCAAGTAAAATGAAATCCTTGGCAATTTCTATTTTCCATTTATTATAATGCTCTTTATTGGCCCAGTTGTGAGGATCTTTTAAAGGTATAATTCATACTGCAAACTGTTACCTTAATCTCCCGCAGTAAATTCTGAAATCCTCTCCCCTTTTAGCAAGTAGTGGCTTAATGAGCCTTCCTCCAGGCCTGACATCATGTTCGTCTTTATGCAGACCAGCTTTTCAGATATTTGCTCACTATTCAGATTGAGTAAATATGATGAAAGGATACAATACTGACATGCACAGTTTCTGATTTTAAACCATGCAGTATTCCCTTGTTCCATTTGAAGGACAGATTCTTGATTTATGCATAGGTTCCATATAAGCCCTATAAAGTATTTTGGAATTCTCATTTTCTCAATGTCATACATAGTTTGTTATGATCCACACAGTTGAATGCCTATGAATGCCTTTCATAGTCAATAAAACACAGGTAAATGTCTTTCTGGTATTCTCTGCTTTCGGCCAAGACCTAACTGACATCAGCAATGATATCTTGCATTCTCGGTCCTATTCTGATCCTGCATAAATATCTGGCAGCTCGCTGTGGATGTGCTTCAGCTATTGTTTTTGAATTATCATGAACACAATTTTACCTGCATGTGATATTGATGCCATTTTTTGTTAATATCCATCTTCTGTTGGGTTACTTTTCTTGGGAATGGGCACAAAAACGGATCCATTTTAGTCAGTTGGTCAGGTCACTGTCTTCCGAAGTTTGGGGCAAAGACAAGTGGAGGATGTCAGTGCTGCATCAGTTCTTTGAAACATTTCAATGGGGCTCCAGCCATCTGGGCCCTTGTTTCCATTAATACCTCCAGGGAAACTTGAACTTCTTCCTTCAATATCAGATTCTTAGGTATGCTAGCTCCTAAAATAATTGAATGTTACCCCATTATTTTTGCTAAAGTGACTCTATTTCTTTCATCTTCTTTAAAAAAATCATTTTATTGGGGGCTCATACAAATCTTATCACAATCCATACATCCATCTGCTGTATCAAGCACATTTGTACATTTGTTGCCATTATAATTCTTAAAACATTTTTTTCTACTTGAGCCCTTGGTATCAGCTTCTCATTTTCCTCCTTCCTTCCCCATACTCCCTCCCTCACAAACCCTTGTTAATTTATAAATTAAAAAAAATTTTTTTTTCATGTCTTACACGGACCCATTTTACCCACCTTTCTATTGTCCATCTCCCCTGGGAGGGAGTTATAGATAGATTATTGTGATTGGTTGCCCCACCACCACCCTTACCCTTACCCTCCTGTTATGGCTACTCTCAATATTGGTCCTGAGGGGGTTATCTCTCCTGGAATTGCCTGTGTTTCCAGCTCCTATCTGTACCCGTGTACATGCTCTGGTCTAGCCATATTTGTAAGGTAGAATTGGGGTCATGATAGTGGAGGGGAGGAAACATTAGAGAACTAGAGGAAAGTTGTATGTTTCATCAGTGCTATACTGTACTCTGACTGGCTCATTTCCTCCCCATGACCCTTCCATAAAGGATGTCCATTTACCTACAGATGGGCTTTGGGTCCCCACTCTGCACTCCCCTCATTCATATTGATATGATTTTTTGTTCTGGGTCTCTGATGCCTGATACTTGATTCCATCCACACCTCATGATTTCACAGGTTGGTGCACTTCGGCCATGTGGGCTTTGTCACTTCTCAGCTAGGTGGCCGCTTATTTATCTTCAAGCCTTTAAGACCCCAAATGCTGTATCTTTTGGTAGCCAGGCACCATCCGCTTTCTTCACCACATTTGCTTATGCACACACTTTGTCTTCAGCAATCGTGTCTGGAAGGTGAGCATCATGAAGTGCCAGGTGAATAGAACAAAGTGTTCTTGGGTTGAGGGAGTACTTGAGTAGAGGCCCAATGTCCATCTTCTAGCTTAATACTAAATTTATAAATATATATAGATAGATCTATTTCCCCATTGTCTTATATAAATATATTTACATATGTGCATGCCTGCATGTGGACCTCTATAAATGTCCTTTGCCTCCTAGTTCTTTCCTCTCTTTTCTTTTACTTTCCTCTTGTCCCACTATCATGTTCAGCCTTCATTTGGGTTTCAGTAATTCCTTTCGGTTACATTGCCCTTGATTAATCCCTACCAGGCCTCCTATACCCTCTTCACTGTAGATTTTAGATCACTTGTTTTTCCCTTTCCCTGGGTTTGTGAACACCCACTCCCGCCCCCCCCACACCTTCCCCTCTCCCACGTCTCCCAGAACTGTGGGTCCCATTGTTTTCTCCTCCAGATTGTTTATCCCGCCTATCTGATCTAGATAAACATGCAGAGATAATAATTTGCACAAAAACAAGACAGAGAAAACAAAACAACAACAACAAAAACCAACGACAAAAAAAGAAAAGCCAAAAATAGTTCGAGGTTTGTTTGTTGACCTTTAAGAATGTTTTCTGGTTGAGTTTGATGGTGTGCCATGCCCTGGCCCCACAGTCTATTTTTGGTATTCCCCCTGGGACTTCATTGCTCTGCTCCTCTTGCTGTTCTGTTGCATACCCTTAGCATTTCACCTTGGTGTGGTGAGGTTAGATCAGGCATAATTCCTGCATTATGTCTCCAGTGTTGTCCCCTGTAGTGCTGTGGGTCAGTGAGGGACAGCGTGTCTTGTGGTGGGGCCGACCCTATGGTCCTCTCTGTGCACTGGCTGCTCTGAGGGGAATATCATCCTCAGGACTTGGTGGCCACGATGTGTCCACTCTCTCTCCCTCCCCCTTCGTTTGCTCCCGTGTGCTCTGGTCAGACAAGTCCCTCTCCCTGAGCTGTAGCTTCAGTGCTGTCCTCTGAAGTGCATTCTTCTGGAGGGAGGGAGGTCTGTCCATGAGTTGGGATTGGGGCCGGTCCCTTAGACCTCTCTATAGGTTCCCTACTTCATCCTGGTATGTTGCATTCACATCTTGGAGCAGCAGATTGAAGACTGGTCCCTCTTTCCCTGTGGAGATAGTACCCTGTTCCCCCACTACATACCCTCCCCCCTTTTAGTTGGCTACCATATGTATCCCTGGATTTTGTCTGGCCCCTGCTATCTTCTTTTAAAATACCTTTATCTCCAGTCAGCATTGTATGACCCAATTAGGCTGTAATTCAAAAAGGTCAGCAGTTTGACGACACCAGCTCAGGAGCAAAATGAAGCTTTCTGCTCTTGTAAACAGTTACAGGCTTGGAAACTCACAGAGTGGTTCTGCCCTGTCCTATAGGGTCATTATGAGTTGGCATTGACTCAATGGTGTTGGGGTTTTGTAGGTCTCCAATATTTCCCTCCAAAGCCTTGAATTATATAATATATAATATAATACACAATATAGTATGTATTATAACTCAAGCCTTGAATATTTTCATTTTTCTTTTTCCACTTGAGAAATTCCAAGACTGGTCTTCCTTTATTCATTGTCTAACTCCACACCCTGTACATTTCATTATAGCTATTTAGTTTGCCTTCTGAGTTGCACTAATATTTTCGGTTCAGGTCTTTCACTTGACCATTTTTTCCATTTGTGTTAGTTTCTCTACATTCGAGAGCAACTTTCAGAGTTCCTTCTGACATCTGCTTTGGTGTTTTCTTTATTTCCTGTCTTTTTAATGACTTTTGGCTTTCTTCATGTATGCTGTGTTTGATATCTTCCTACAACTCATGTGATCTTTAGGCATTAGTGTTCAGTGCATCACATTATTCTTGAGAGGGGCTAAATGCCGATGGTATATACTCTGTTCTTTGGTTCTTGTCTACTTGTTTTAATTTTCTTCAACTTGAGCTTGCATGTGATTGACCGATAACCCGTTCCACAGTTTGCCCTGGGCTTGTTCTAATTTATGATATTGAGCATCTTCTTTGTCATCTTCCACGGATGTAGTTGATTTGATTACAGTGCATTTTATATGATGAAGTCCACAAAGGTACAGTTACATGTTAGAAAAATAGTATTGATAAGTTGTTGCAATGAATAAGTCATTGTTCATGCAAAATTCTATCACACAATCTCTTGGGCAATTCACCAGTTCCTATAACTATATGTATATATTCCAAATACTCAACTTTCCTCTATGTTACCAGGTTTTGCATGTCTATTAATCACTAGTAATTATCAATAGATCATAATTACATGTTTGATCCATTTTAAACTGCAGAAGTTGATTTTTAAAAAGCCTCATTTTTTTTTTCATTTTTGGCTTTAGTGTTTGTAGCATAAAATTGGATAATTATTATGTTAACTAGTTGAGTTAGTTAATTGTGCCAGCCTGGCCGATAATCACATGTGGGCCTGGTTGAAAGGCAGAGGGATAAATAGGTGGTGAAGCCTCGTCTTTCTAGTTCTTGGGTCTCTTGTTTTGTGATGGTTGCATCGGGTGCAGCTGCCTTAGCAGTTCCCTGCTTCAGCTTGCAAGATGGATTTCCTACAAGACATCCCCAAGGAGAAGCCGCATGGATCTATCCCGATGCAGCCCTGGGTGCTGGAGCAGCCATGTGGAGACCCCTGCCAGTGCTGAGATGCTTACACGTTCACTGACTCAGCTTTCCTCCCGCAGTCGGCATTATTGCCTCTGTTTTGTGAGGTGAAGGACTTTGTGGACTGGTGTTGGGTATGGGTTAATGTTGGACTTGTGGGTTTTGGGCAGCATTGGGTTGGGATGTTTTCGTGATGCACATTTTCTTTGCATAAAACTCTCTCTTATACCTGAGTTGCTGTGGATTTGTTTCTCCAAAGTACCTAGACTAATACACTAGTCTTTTTTGTACACGTATGGATATTCACCAATCACTACAGGTATTATACTTTTGGATAGATCTTGAAAACAGTATTTGATTATGAACATGATGCCATTAGTAAGCCCTAAAAGTGTCCAATTCAAAAGGACAAAATAAGAATCCTTCTCAGCTCAGCAATGCCTACAATACTGATATTTATGTGTTCCTTTTCAATTTTGATGATTTCCAATTTTCCTGCATTCCTACTTCACACAGCCCATGTTCTGACCAGTAATAGAGATTTTTTTTGCAGCATTTGCTTTTCTTTTGATTATTCTACATCATCAAATGAAGGTCTCAAAGTTTTGCAGTACCATTGTCGTTAAGATCTTCCCTACTTTAAGGAGGCCGGTCTGTGCAGCCAGACTTCCAGTGCCTTCCAGTCTGAGGTGTTCCTCTTCTGGAAGCACATACAACAGTGCTCTGGTGCTTTCTATAAGGTGTCCAGTGTCCAGTGCCTCAGCTCTTCTCTTTTCTCCGTTTACATGAACTCTCTCCACGCTGAGAGGCCTGCTAGGGGCTGATGTAGAGGGGGCATAACTTTCAGCATCACAGGCACACACAAGCCACCACAGTATGATAAACTGACATTTAAGGGGTTGTCTGTAATAGTAGTTTACAATATTCAGAGTGTAGACATATAAATTAGTCTATCTATTACTGCACTAGCTAGTACACTAACTCAATTTCTATGTATAAAAGGATGTTTAGTTTGTCAATTCCAGTACCTCAGGACCTTGCTCTATAAACTAATTGTTCCTTTTTTGTACACAATCGAGTCAAATTCAAGGTGCTTGACTTCTCCTTTGTTTTTCTTTTTCCGTGTATGATGGATCTAGGCTCTAGGACAGGGTCTGTTAACCTCGATACCACTTAGAAATTCCTCTTTAAAAATAGACTTTTCTCATCACTGTAGATCAAAATGAGTCTTCCCATTATGCTTCTGACCCCGCATCCATCAGATGCAAAAATTCACAAATTCTGAAACTTTCTTGTTGAGTCCACTTTGCTTCCTGGAGGTTATGCGCAAACTTTCTGTCAATTCCAGGGACGTCGTTTCTTTTGCCTGCATGCCTTCCTCAAATCTTGGACTGAAACAGTGGGTGGAACCTTAGATTTTATGCCGCATGCTCGCTAATATTCCATTTTCGCACCGGATTAGTGATCGTGTGTTCCCTTTTCTAGAGACGGGAAAGATTCCCTTAAAGGATCAACCTCTGTTCTTAATACAATGGTATGCTATTGACATATTCTTCATATCTCCCAGTTCTGGGTATATTTTAGAGAAAAGTTCACGAATGAAAACAACCTTTTTCTTATTCACTTGTTTTCCTCTGCTATTGAACATTACTTTCAAAATTATTGCCTCTAAAGTGAGATCCAAGAGTCTAATTTAGAAGACTGTTTCAAACTCCAAGCTCAATATTTCCTGAGGAATAACACACACACACACACACACACACACACACACACACACACACACACACGGGGTTCCCCCCCAAAAAAACCACCAAACGGATTTTCTTTTCAAAGCTATGCATTTATTTATTTATTTGTCAAAACAACCTTATCATCTCCAAAGTACTCTGTTTCACACTCAAAACAGTTGTCAAATCTGCAATTCCATTCATGGAAATATTTTTAAAACACATCTGTTTGGATGGCTGACAAGACCTCCCTCTTCCCCCCATCTCTTCTGTGTTGTCAAATCGCTGTCCTTTCATGTCCCTCTTCATACATGGAAACAGAAAGAAGTTGCACAAAGTGATGTGAGGTGAATAAGGTGTGTGGGGCAAGAGAAGCCTGTAAGTAGGTGCATTGTTGTGGCGGCAAAACCAGCCATCTCCCAAATGCCACAAATCAGGACTTTTTTTGTCTCACACTGTTACGGTATTTTTTCAGCTCCTCTAAATAGAAAGCTTGATGAACAGTCTGACTCGGTAGAACAAACTCCAAGTGCACTACGATTCAACATTTTCATCCATTCAGGAAATTGACGATGTCCAGAATGAGGTTCGTCATCAATCAACATTTCCCCTTTTTAGAAATGAGAAAACCACTTGTACACTCATACGATGTAAGCTGTGTTCAACAACACAACAGTGTCTGTAGCATATTTCCCAAGCAGGAAACAAAATTTCACAGCTTCACGCTGTTCTCTTAAATTGGCCATCACAAAAAATGAGGTTAGAATAAAACTATTTTTATGGAAAAATTTACTGTGACCAGAGAGAGCCTTCCCAGGTGAAGTCACTGGGTGCAATAACTCAGAGTGAGTTGTTGGATGCTCACTTAGTGGGAAAAATGTGTATTAAGAAAGCTCTACTCTGACCAGCACAATATAGATATCCTTTAAAGAATATATCCTGTAAAAAGAAAAGAACTCATCCCTTGACCATAAACAGATGATTGTTACATGAAGAGTGAACTTCTGTACTAGAGATATAGCATGATATTATGTAACTATAGAAGAACTGTTCCTGACTAACCCAGTCTAGTCCTAATTCCATCTGCTCCATCTGGATGTCCGGTTCCCCTTAGGCTTTCCCTCAATTTTCATTCTCTTCCCTAGAGTGTTATATTGGAAGAGAAATATTTGTGAAGTTCTTCTAGTTTGAAGAGAACGCACTGGTGCTATGTGAAATGCAGATGAATGGGACATCTGAGTGGCCACAAGTTACAGAGGAAAAGGGAAACAGAAAGTAAAAGGAGGCAAAGGATCACAATTTAGAGATATGTCTAGGTGTATAGACCATACAATAAGTGTGAAGAGCACAGGGGTAGTGTAGCCGATTGAAAGAAGGCTTTTTGTGTGTGTGCTTCTTTATGTACTCTTGGAGATAATATCTCATATTACAAACCACTAGCCTTATATAAGAAATATTGGACTAAATCTCTCATAATTGGGAACCCACTGGTCCCTAAGATGTGTTTCTAGATTATTCCAAAAACTCACACAAACCCCTGTAGGGCAATGTATCAAGGACAATGTAACTTTACGAGATAAATTACTGAAACCCAAATGAAGGCTGAGTATGATAGTGGGACAAGAGGAAAGTAGAAGGAAATAGAGGAAATAAATAGGAGGCAAAGGGCATTTATAGAGGTCTAAATACAAGCATGCATATATCCTGCTTTTTGCCAATTTTTCCACTCAGCTCTCATTTCAGGATCTTAGTTACTTTTGCTTTGCTTTTGCATTCTTCATTCCAGCTTGTATAAGCCTTCTCTCCCTACCTTAAAGAATTCCTGGTGGTCTGTCCTGTAAGTGTTGGACCGCTAACCACAGGATCAGTGGTTCAAATTTACCAGCAGGCCCATGAATGAAAATAAAGCTGTCTTGTCACATAATGATTCACAATGCCTCAGAAATACTATCTAGAGTAACTATGAGTTAGAATAAATTATGAGTTAGAGTGGCAGTGGGCTTTGGATTTTTGGTCACCTCAGAGAGAACTGGTGGCACAGCTGCTACATGTTGGGCTGCTAAACACAAGTAGTTTGAAACCACCAGTCACTTCATGAGAGAAAGACAAGACTTTCTATACCTGTAAAGAAGACTTTCTACATCTATAAAGAATTACAGTGTTGATAAGCCACAGGGACAGGTCACTATGAATTAGAATTGCCTCAAGGGCAGTGATTGAGCCCTTAGTATTGCTCACCCAGATGTTTATGTTCTCCTCAAACATTAGAAGGAAGTAAAGCTTGGCATTATTAGGACCTGTCAGGACCTGTCGCCTTTCTTGATTTTTACACTTGTTCAAGTGACAATATAGGGTAGAATTTGTTTCTTTCTCTGATCTTCATTTTTCCTAATGGGATGAAGTGAAATTCTCCATCCTTAGAAAATGGGTAAGGACACCCCACCAGGGAATGTTCTCAGTTTGCGATGACCCCTGTCGTAGATACATAAAACGGAAACTATTTCTATTAAGAGAATCCTAGGAATCCTTCTAACCAAACACCTTATTTCCCCTTCACCTTCTTGTGATACCGAGTTAGAAGAGGTCTTGGGGAGTATCTGACACAGTGCTGATAGAAAAGCATAGCTGGATAGATCAAATGGCTTGTCCATGACAGAACACCCGTGAGTGGTCTTAAAGTTCATTGTATTCAATGTGCAACCACTCGATAAACTTGGAAATGACTTATCCCTAGATCTCACTCCACTCCCCAATGGATTCTAATGTAATTGGTGTGGGGAGCTGTGTGGTCACTGAGAGTTTGGAAACTTCCCCAGGTGAGTCTCAGATGCAGAAAGAATGGAGCTCTCCTGAGCTAGTTAGTGACTTGTCGTGAAATTAATCACAGGTGTTCTGTTCAAAAGCCCAGCATGAGTAATTATTTTTTAAGAGGAGGACTTGGATTTCTCCCATGTCACCATGTCATGGAAAATTGGAAGGGGAATTTCAAGGCCATGTGACTACCCTTCACTTTTTGCCATCTCTCTCACACTATTTCCACTGCTCAGCAATAGCTTTTTAATTGCCAAATCTATGGAGAAATCCTGTTTCAACAGTCTCTGGAGAAATAACAGTGCTTTCCTTGTGCAGTAGAAAATTAAGTGATTTATTACTTAAAGAAAATGAAAAGTTTGCTTTCTGGTACCAATCAAAACACTCTCATAGACTGTTAGGACAGCTTAGATCAGTGGTTCTTAACCTTCCTAATGTCATGACCTTTAATACAGTTCCTCATGTTGAGGACAAGCTTATTTTTCAGCGTGGAGCTGACCCTGATGACTTAGTGGAGGAAAGCTTGTGGGAGTAGAGCCTCTGGGATCTTCATTTGCTGACTGATGGGCATGACTCAAGGGGAAAAGACACAGCAGCAAAAATCTGCTAATGATCAGACCTTTGAACAGGTGAAGTATGAATGTCGGAAAACTGGATGTCCTCAAAAATGAAATAGAAGGCATAAAGATTTATATCCTCAGTATTAGTGAGCAGAAATGGATTGGTATTTGGCATTTTGAATAAGAAAGTCATATTATTTACTTAGCTGGAAATAACACAATCAAAAGGACTAATATTGCATTCATTGTCCAAAAGGGTATTGCAAAATCAATCATGAAGTACAATGCTGTCCGTGATAGGATTATATTAATCTAGCTTCAAGGAAATTCAATCAATAAAATTATTATTCAAATTAAGGCACCAACCACAAAAGCTAGTAATGAAGAAATTGAAGCGTTCTGCCTATGTCTTCAGTTAGACATGGATCAGATTGGCAATCAAGATGCATTGATAATTATTGGTGATTGGAATGCAAAAATTGGAAACAAAGAGGAAGGAACAGTAATTTAAAAATATGGCCTTAGTGAGACAAAAAAAAGCAGACGTTCAAATGATAGCACTTTGCAAGACCAATGACTTGTTCATAGCATATATCATTTTCAACAACACAAAAGGTGACTAAGCACGTGTGGACTTCTCCAGATGGAATCACAGAAATCAGATTGGCTTCATCGGTGGGAAGAGAAGATGGAGAAGCTCAATTCTAGTAGCTAAAACCCAGCCAGACACTGACTGAGGAATGATTGCTCAGATGTAAGATCAGGTTAAGTCCGAAGAAAATTGAAACAAGTCTTTGGGAGACAAAATATGACCTTGGATATATTCCCTAAATTTAAAGAATATATCAAGAACAGATTTGCTGAAATGAATATTAATGACAGGAGACATGATGAGTTATGCGAGGACATTAAAAACCTCATTCAAAAAAGCAGAAAGTCATTTAAAAAGACAGGAAAGAAAAGATCAAAATGGATGTTAGAAGAGACTCTGAAACTTATGCTTAATAGTAGAGTAGCTAAAGCAAACAGAAGAGTAGTTAAAGCGAAGTGCGTGAGCTCAGCAGAAAATTTCAAAGGACAGTTCCAGAAGAGAAAGTAAAATATAAAAAAAGGTGCAAAGGCCTAGAGTGTGAAAGCCAAAAATGAAGAACTCACTCAGCAATTCTTAAGCTGAAAGGACTCATTTAAAAAACCAAGCCTCAAGTTGCTATACTGAAATATTATATGGGTAAGATATTCAATCATGCAATAAGCATCCCAAAAGATGGAAAGAATACACAGTCGCTATACTGAAAAGTACTAGTCAACATTCCACCTCATTGGGAAATAGCATATGAGCAAGATCTAATGGTGCTTAGGAAGAAGTTCAAGGTACACGGAAAGCATTGACCAAAAACAAGGCTCCAGGAATTGTTGAAATACCAATTGAAATGTTTCAACAAGCTGATGAAGCTCTGGAAGCTCTCACTAGTCTGTGACAGGAAATTTGGAAGACAGCTACTTGGCCAACTGACTGGAAAAGATCCCCATTTGTACCCATTAAAAGAAAGGTGACCTAACAGAAAGCTCAAACTATAGAACATGATCTTGATATTGCACACAAGTAAACTTTTGCTGAAGATCATCCAACAATGGTTGCAGCAGTCCATTGACAAGGAGCTGCCAGAGGTTCAGGCTGGATTCAGAAGAGAAGTGGAACGAGGGACATCACCGATGTCAGACAGATCTTGGCTTAAAGCATAGAATACCAGAAAGAGATTTACTTATCTTTTATTCACTATGCCAGTCACTTAACTGCGTGGACCATAAAACTATGGATAACCTTGAGAAGAATGGGAATTCCAGAACACTGTATTATCCTTATGCAGTCCCTGTACATGGATCTTGAGACTGTTTTGTGCTAACAGAAGAAGGCAATACTGAATGGTTTAAAATAATGTAAGAGATGTGTTTCCTCTGACCATACTTTAAAAAAAATCATTTTATTGAAGGTTCATACAACTCTTATCACAATCCATACATACATCCATTGTGTGTCAGGCACGTTTGTCTATTTGATGCTCCCATAATTTTCAAATCATTTACTTTTTACTTAAGCCCTTGGTATCAGCTCCTCATTTTTCCCTTCCCTACTCACTCCCCACTCCCTCATGAACCCTTGATAATTTATAAATTATTACTATTTTGTCATATATTACACTGTCCAATGTCTCCCTTCACCCACTTTTTTGGTGTCCATCCCCCAGAGAGGAGCTTATATGTAGATCCTTGTAATCGGTTCCCCCTTTCTCCCCCACATCCCCTCATATCGCCACTCTCACCACTGGCTCTGAAGGGATCATCTGTCCTGGATTCCCTGTGTTTCCAGTTCCTATCTGTACCAGTGCACATCCTCTGTTCTAGCCAGATTTGTAAGGTAGAATTGGGGTCATGATAATGAGGTCGGGGGAAGGGGAGGAAGCATTTAGGAACTAGAGAAAAGTTGTATGTTTCATTGTTGCTACACTGCACCCTGACTGTTTCGTGTCCTCCCCGTGACTCTTCTGTAAGGGGATGTCCGCTTGCCCGTAGATGGACTTTGGGTCCCCAATCTGCACTCCCCCTCATTCACAATTATATGATATTTTTGTTCTTTGATGCCTGATAACTGATCCCTTTGACACCTCGTGATCACACAGGATGGTTTGCTTCTTCCATGTGGGCTTTGTTGCTTCTAAGCTACATGGCTGCTTGTTTACTTCAAGCCTTTAACACCTCAGACACTATATCTTTTGATAGCCAGGCACCATCAGCTTTCTTCACCACATTTTTTTATGCACCCATTTGTCTTCAGCAATCATATCGGGAAGGTGAGCACACATGATATGATCATGTCGAAGAAGGTGAGCATCATGGAATGTCAGTTTAATAGAACAAAATGTTCTTGCATTGAGTGATTACTTTAGTGGAGGCCCAATGTCCATCTGCTACCTTAATACTAAACCTATAAATATATGCACATAGATCTATTTCCCCATCATCATATATTTACATACGTACCTGCCTGTATTTAGACTTCTATAAATGCCCTTTGCCTCCTATTTCTTTCCTCTATTTCTTTTTACTTTCCTCTTGTCCCACTATCATGCTCGGCCTTCATTTGCATAGTCAATGAAACACAAACAAGTTAATATCTTTCTCATATTCTCTGCTTTGAGCCAAGATCTGTCTGACATCAGCAATGATGTCCCTTTTTCCACATCGTCTTCTTAATCCAGTCTGCACTTCTGGTAGTTCCCTGTCAATGTACTACTTCACCCGTTGTTGGATGATCTTAAGCAAAATTTTACTTGTGTGCAATATCACTGATATCATTCTATAGTTTGATATCATTCTGTTGTGTCACCTTTCTTTGGAATGGATCTATCCTGAAATGATGTTACATCCTTCCTCTTCAGCTTGTCATTGCCAGCATGACGCAAAATGACCAATATCAGTGATGCTCAGCTAAAAAAATCTAGAATATTGATCTTTATATGTCCCAGTTCACTTTTTAAAACTTCCAATTTCCTAGATTCATACTTTTTACATTTTTTGTTCTGTTAATGAATGTTTGAAGCTGTTTATTCTCAGTTTGAGTTGTGACAAATCAGTGAGTGAGGGCCTAGAAAGCTTCATCTGATACACATCATGAAGTGCAGCTCTAGCTTTTCCCAGGCATATTTAGAGTGCCTTCTATCCTGAGGGTTTTACTTCCAGTCTGTATTATACAATGCTCTCCTACTTGTCATATGGTTTTCAATGCACATTTCCTCCCAGAAACAGACTATCATGCCCCTCTTCCTTTTCTTAGTCCCGGAGTTTCACTGACATTTATCTACCATGGGTGACCCTCCTGATATTTGAAATACCAGTTGCTTACCACCCAGCATCATGAAAGTCGGTGGTATGAAAGCCACAATAATATAACTAACAGAAAAGCAGGGATTGAATGGCTTCTCTCAGAACAAGGCCAAGGGGCAAGCGTAGAATGGCAGATTAGACCATTATTGTGAACATGCAACTTCATCTTAAAGTAGGGGAAGATTAAAATAAGTTCACATAAGATAGACTATGACTTCGATGGTGTTCCATTGATATTTAGAGACCATTTCAAGAATACCTAAAAGACATTAAGCATAAGGAATAAAGATGAGTTATAATATGATGAGATGATAAATAGCACAGTATACATGAAGAAAGTAAAAGGTCCTTGATTTAAACTACAGGAAAGGAAGAAAAGACCACAATCAGTGTCCAAAGTGAGGATGAAAAGTTTTTTATCATTATAGGGAAAAATAAATAAAGAAAATTGCTAACATGAAGTGTAGTGAAAGAACATTTAAAAGGGTAACAAGAAAACAAAATAAAGTATACTAAAATGTGCAAAAGCCTGAAGTCAGAAACGAAAAAGGTTGACTACGCTGAGCATTTCTGAAGGTAAAAGAACTGAAGAAATACTCACCTCGAGTTGAAATACTGAATGATTCTGTTTGCAAAATATTGGAAGTCTCCAGCTCTTGGCACAATTCATTGCACTGTTGCACTTTGTGTCGTCCTGAGTTGCCTTTTGAACTTTTCTGTTTATCCCTTTGAACATCTACTTGTTTTTCTTATTTCTTTCCTGTCTTTTTAGTGACTTCTTTTGCTTTCTTCCTTGCCTTTAATTCTTGCCACCCTTCAGTGTCTTCCTCTGCCCCCATCATTTTTACTAATCTCAAATTATGTATTGCTAAATTAGCATGTTTTACCCTCTAGCCCCCAAATTCCCTTTCGTTCCTCTACGTAACCTTCTAGTTTCAGTTTCCGCAGCAGCTTAATTAAAAAATAAAGCCCGACTCACTGCCACCGAGTCAGAGCCTACTCGTAGGGACCCTCGTGGACAGGGTGGAACTGCCCTGGCGGGTTTCTGAGACTGTAACTCGTTACAGGAGTAGCAAGCCCTGTGGACTGGCTAGTGACCTTGCCATGAGCAGCCCGACTGCAACTGCCACGCCCCCGGGGCTCCACAGGACCCTATGATGACACAGTGACGTGTGAGAGGCGGAGCTTGTTGGGACTTCCCAATACTTTCAGGCCTCGCGAGTTTTCCACTTTCATAGTACAGCTTACCTCTTTCCTGTTGCTCATTTTGCCTTCTCTGATAGGTTTCTACTTTATAAAGATCACAGCAAAATAAAATCCTTAACTGTTTCAATATTTTCTCCATTTGTCATGATGGTGTCTTTTGGTCCAGTTGTGAGGATTTTGTTTTCTTTACACTGACTTGTGATCTATACTGAAGGTTGTAGTCCATAATCATCATCAAGTGTTTCAAGTCCTCTACGTATTGCAGATTATCAATGCTTTCTTCCAATCCAAGTGTCACCATGTTCATATAGTACAGTTTTTCAGAATTTTTCAAGCAGCGTGCAAGCTGAGTAAATATAGTGAAATGACACAATTCTGAAGCACATCTTTCCTGATTTTACACCAGGCAGTATTCCTTTGATCTGTTTGTATGGCTGCCTCTTGGTCCAAACATAGAGTTCTGGAGTTCCATTTCTTAATTTTATCTATATTTTGTTATGATTCATACAATCAAATGTGTTTCAAAAACTATAGGTAAATACCTGGTATTTTCTGTTTTCTACCAAGATCCATCTGACATCAGAAATGATAGCCCTTGTTTCATGTCCTATTCTAAATCTAACTTGACATTCAGATAGTTTTTATTCATGTCATTCTGTAACCATTGTATTGACTTCAACTAAGTTTTTACATGCATATATCACTCCATGATTTCTACACCCCGTTGGGTTACTTTTCTTGAAATGGGAACAAATTTGGATCTCTTTTAGTCAGTTGGTTAGGTAGCTGTCTTCCAAAGTTCTTGGCATAAACAAGTGAATGCTACTAGGGCAGTGGTTCTCAACCTTCCTAATGCTGTGACCCTTTGATACAGTTCCTTATGTTGTGGTGAACCCCCCAACCATAAAATTATTTTCGTTGCTACTTTATAACTGTGTTTTTGCTACTGCTATGAATCAGGCGACCCCTGTGAAAGGGTCATTCGACACCTAAAGGGGTCACGACCAACAGGTTGAGAACCACTGTTCTAGGGCTTTATCACCTTTTTGAAATATTTGTGTTTATATTCTGTAAATCCCAAGAGTTTTGTTCTTTGCTAATGTCTTCAGTGTAGCTTGAACTTCTTCCGTAAATAGTGTTGGTTTTCGATCCTTTGACACATCTTGAAATGGTTGAATGCCAAACAACCATGTTGATACAGTGACTTGGTATTCCTTTCGTCTTATTCTGATGCTTCCTGTAACTTTGAATATTTTGACCATAGAATCCTCCTATTTTGCATCTTGAGTATTACATTTTTCTGTAATTTTTTCAGCTTGAGATATTCTGAGCACCTTCTTTATTTTTTGGCTTTTATACTCCAAGTCTTTTCATATTGTATTATAATACTTAATTTTTGCCTCTTGGACTTGCCCTTTGAAATTTTCTTTTTGGATCTTTACTTCATCATTTCCTCCATTTGCTTTAGCTAGTCTACAATCAGAAAATTTTAGAGTCGCTTCTATTATATACTTTTTAATGTTTTTCTTGTATTTTCAAAAGACTTTGATTTCTTCCCATTTGATGTTCATAATATCATATCCCAGAGCATATCAGTTCTTCTGTCATTAGTGTTCAATGATTCAAATTTGTTCTAGAAAAGTTCTCAAAATTCAGGGTTCTCTAGAGAAACAAAACCAGGACATTTATGATTAGATAGATAGATAGATTTATACAGCTTGAAGGAATATAATAGCTAATTAGTCCACACAGCAATCCAGAGGGCTCAGTTAAACCCACTTCAGCAGAACAGTTAATATACTGGAAATCCTTCAACTCACTAAGGATCAAGGAAGCAGACAGCTGAGTCTTCCATTGATCAATGCAGACGGAGTCCACCCACAGGCAGCAAACAGCAGGGTGGGTCACCAACAGTCAGCAGCTCAGGAGCTTAGTGAAGCAGGCCTCAATGGGATAGCAAAGTCAAGCTATGTACACACCAGCATGGTGAAGCAGGTCTTGAAGGAACCTCCAGCTCTAGCAACATGATCCAGGGCTTGGCTGTCCCACAGTTAGTGTAGCTCACAAGTTGAGGCAGAGAACTAGCTAAAGCAGCCACATGCTGGTCTGATCACCAGAAAGCAAGAAAGAAGGGGGGAGGGGCAGACCTTGCAGAGCCATTTATCTCTTTGTCCTCCAATCAAACTGCAACCTTATTATTTCCACATATTCCTAATGGCCAGGTTGGCACAATAAACCTACCTATCACAGGTGGGGTATATCAAAGATCATACTTTGACTATCATGAGCTTATTTTAAGTTTCTTGACCTTCACCCTGAACTTACATATGCACAAATGATGACTTGTTCCACAATCAGTCCATGGCTTCATATTAGGTGATGATATTCAGTTTCTCTCTCATATCTCCCCACAAATGTATTCAATTTGATTGCTTTATATTCTACCTGTGAGGTTCATGTGTACAGTTTGCTATTAAATGAAACATACTTTGAGAAGTACAAATGAACATATATAAGCAATGCAAATAGCAGAGACAAGAAGCAGAATTTTAACTTCACCATTCCTTAGTTTCCTTTCTTAAATATTGAGGAGAGTTATAGTACCTAATTCTCAGGCCTTCTGTGAATATTAAATAAGTTAAAATTTATGAAATTCTTAATATGTTGGCTGGTGAGATGTTTCTAAGTTGTGCTTCTTAACAATCAGTCCTATTGAAAGTTGTTAGAACGCTTATATAAGAAGCTCTAGGGACTATGGTATCTGATTCTGGGTCTCATTCTTTCTATTCAGTTTGTTTATTTATTCCCTTAGGGTTTGTATCACCTCATGACTCCTCTTTTGTCATGATATAACTGCGATTGCTCTCCTTGAAAATCCTTCTGAACAAGAAAACTCTACTGTGCAATACCACTATAAAATATTCCTTAATCTTTACCCCACTGAAAACTATCAACAGCCCATTAAAATTATGGATACTTGAGGATCAGTTGTGGCATAGAATTAAGATGTTGTCAGTGATATTTAATTAAATGTGGAAAAGTTATGGAGAGTTGAATTAAAGAGCAAAGTAGGAGACCTCACACTCTTTGACCCTAAAACTTACTGTACAGTCACAGCAGTCAGAGCAGTATAGTAAGGGTACAGTGACAGATATGCACAGCAATGGAGCAGAACTGAAACCCAGAAGTATATCCATCTTAGCTGGTCTTTGACAAAGGAAGGGCTTAAACTAATTGAATGAGCAAGAGATAGTCTCTTTAATATATGTGCCACAGAAGGAAACACTGTTCTATACTATCCTCACAATTGTTATTGTTGAGCTTATTGTTGTAGCCACAGTGTCTATTAGGAAGTACATCCTATTCCCATAGAGGATTATAGGATTAGAAGGATTCAACACCAAATGAGCTGCTCTAGAAATGAAGAATTCATGCAGTAGTTAAAGAAATTCAGATCAAAACACAAAGCAAGTGATTGAAATACTGGGAAGGGAATCGTACTTTGTCAGATGGTTCTGACGGCTCATTCAACCCTAAAATTTTCTGCTTTTAACATGCATGCTAGAGATTTATATAGCAGTATATTTGTTATAATAATGTACTTGGATGATGACTAATACTGCTATAATGTGCTAAGATCTGATTAATCTGAGTAATAATAACATATTTAGGCTACAAAATAGGATCCAGAATTTCTAAACATTTGTTTTATCACCAAGAAATGTCTGTCTCCTGAGGACAGAAGATGGTAATGAGTTTGACCCATGGAGCCCATATGGCTATAATGAATTCATATTCATTATGTATCTATTGAGAAAAATATGTTTATTGATTTATAGCACATTCATTTGGATTTTAATAGTAGCAGTAATGACAGCAACAATATAATAAATTGCGGTCTCCCAAACTTTTCACAATTTTCATTTTCCTCTTTCTGCAATCATATATTAACATGAAAAAAATTAAACTGAATTTGAAAGTCAAGTCCAAAGTTTCTTATAATAAAAAGCCAAGAAATGAACACATATGTAAAATTAAAATATATTTTAATTTACTTATCAAAATAACTTTGAAAAATACAATGCTTAATTTCAGATGATATTTATGGTATGCTCCTTCAGATGGAAGGAGCATAGAGTTGCTAAATAAAGCTGTTATATTTCTTGCCTTTCTCCCAGAGGGGGGGAAAAATGGCTGTATAAGTCCAAAATTCTGACACTCTGGAATTAGTGAAAACTTGAGGAAAGCTTTTGGATAGAAATATGTGAATGTGAAGGGGTAAAATACTACATATTTTTAGACCAAATTAAATAAAAACAAATAAAGAATTTAAAAACAAAAAGTTATAGTCAGTGTCACAATGGATTTAGTTGCGTGTCTATCTCTGTTAGCCTTCATGATAGTCAGGTAGTTGTAGGATTGAATAATTTATTGAGGTAGCTAATTAGTTTGCATATTTGGGAAGGGAAGGGAATTTCTTAAGATTCCTTCTACTATATTTTATCTATTCAAGATTTTTTCTGTACATTTTGACATCTATGGAATTGGTAGAATTCTTAAAATTGATGGAAATAGACTTGATCTTTGGTTATCTGTGTCATTGCAGTAATGATATTT
>NW_022103906.1:101046663-101047897 GCF_000313985.2 Echinops telfairi | reverse complement strand
TTGCTACACTGCACCCTGATTGGCTAGTCTCCCCCATGAGGTCCTTCTGCAAGGGGATATCCAATTTCCCATAGATGGGCCCTGGGTCCCCATTCCCCTCATTCACAATACTATGACTTCTTATTTTTTGTCTTTGATGCCTGATACCTGATCCCTTCCACGCATTGTGATCTCACAGGCTGGTGTGCTTCTTCCATGTGGGCTTTGTGGTTTCTCAGTTAGATTGCCACTTGTTTATCTTCCAGGCTATAGGACCTCATATGCTATATCTTTTGCTAGCCAGGCACCATCAGCTTTCCTCACCACATTTGCTTGTGCACCCATTGTCTTCAGCGATCGTGCCAGGAAGGTGAGCATCTCAGACTGCAGAATTGTTAGAACAAAGTGTTTTTTGTGTTGAGGGAGTACTTGAGTAGGGTCCCACTGTCCATCTGTTTCCTTAATACTAAACCTATAAATATATGTACATAGATCTATTTTCCCCTCATCATATATGAATATATTTACCTCTTTATATGCTTGTATTTAGATCTCTATAACTGCCCCTTGCCACCTAGTTCTTTCCTCTATTTCTTTGTACTTTCCTCTTGTCCCACTATCATGTTCAGCCTTCATTTGGGTTTCAGGATTTACTCTCAGTTACATTGCCGTTGATTTAGCCCTGCCAGACCTCTTACACCCTCCTTGACACTAATTTTGGATCACTTGTTGTTCCCTTGTCACTGGGTTTGTTAACACCCACTTCCTTCCCGCCGCCTCCCTCTCTCCAATTTCCCCCCGGAACTGTCATCTGTCTTCTGGCTTGTTTATCCCTTCCAGGTAGACATGCAGTAACAACAATATGCATCATCACAAGACTGAGTACAACGAAGCAACAATAGAAAATAAAACAATAGCTACAACAACAACAATAACAACAACAAACCCTATAAATAGTTTAGGGTCTATTTGTTGTCCTTTATGAGTGCTTTCCAGTAGAGTCTGATGGGGTGCCATGCCCTGGCCCCACATCTATCCTTGGGGACTTCATTGCTCTGCTCCCCCAGCTGCTCTGCTGCATGCCCCCAGTGGCTGGCTTTGGCGTAGTGGGCTCAGGGTGGGCACAATTTATGCCATGTTATCTCCAATGGTGCTATGAGTCAATGAGGAATGCTATGTCCCATGGTGAGGCCCGCCTTGTGGTCATCTCTGTGCATTGCTGCTCTAAGCAGAAACATTGTCCTCAGGGCTTGGT
>NW_022103906.1:101039700-101046563 GCF_000313985.2 Echinops telfairi | reverse complement strand
TGTGCTCTGATCAGAAAAGTCCCTCTTCTTGAGCTGTAGTTTCAGTGCTGTCCTCTGAAGTGAATTCTTCTGGAGGGGCGGGTAGTGCTGTCCACTTAGTTGGTAATGGGGCCGGCCCCTCAGGCCTCTCTATCAGTTCCCTGCTTCATGTCAGTGTGTTGTGTTCTTGTCTTGGAGCACTGGGTTGAAGTGTGGTCCCTCTTTCCCTGTGGAGACACAATCAACACCCTCCCCCTGTGGGTTAGTACCCTGTTCCCCTGGCTACCCATGCCACGACTGTTATTCTTTATGGGGGTTTAAACCTCTTTTTCTCACAGAGTGGCTGGTAGTTTCAAACTAATGACATTGTGGTTAGCATCCCAATGCATACCAACTATGCCCCAGAGCTCTTTAGACTTACTAAAATGAATATATGTTATAATCCTGATTTGAAATGTATCTATGTGGTTTCTCTTTCATCCCAAGTAAAAAGTTTATGGATAGATAGATGATATAAATGTGATGGATAGACAGACACAAATGGAGGTAGATGGAGATAGCGATGTGTACGTTCTGTCAGTCTCCTTTCCATTGTTGGTGTTCTCACTCCATATGTCAAACAGCCTCACTTCTCTGACTGAAAGCACAAGGGAGGCTCTTGGACAGTGAGGGAACAATGTCAAACAGAAAATCAAATTCACACAAAAAGATCAGACTTACTCATCTGATGGAAACTAGGGGAGACCCTGAAACTATAGCCCTATGATATACTTCTGACCTGGGAGTGAAGTCATTCCTAGAGGACATCTTTCAGTCAAACCACAAACAGACCATGGAATAAACAGTCACTATTTATTATATGAAATTATAAGCAAACTGAGAAGGCAGGATGTGGTAGAATGTGTATTAAAGAAAATGAAGAACCTAAGTTGGAAATGGAATGATTGCTTTCATAGAGGAGGTGGTACAACCAATGTCATGAAACATTGTTGTTTTATGTAAAATGATGGAATGAGAAATTAATTTGATGTGGAAACTTTCATGTAACACACACACAGCCTTTTTTCTTAGTGCTTTCTATAAGAGGAAAGATCAGCTGACCATTAAAGACTTATGATTCCCTCCTTGAATGTAAAAGATGTAAACAGCTTCTCAACAAAGAAATGCATTTCCCAACATTCATTGCTTTCAGTGAGACTCTGTAACTAGTTGTGGCCAATGGGATGTGACTGAAAGTAAAATGGGGGGTTACTTCACTGTCTAAAGGAGGTGAAGACACAGAAATTCACGAACTCTCTTTGTTTTCTCTTAAGCTTTGGGTTAACAGGACCACTGGAAAAATGAACTTGGAAATGTTACCTTCTCCATGGGATGTCACCTGACAAACACCTTGCACTACTGTTAAGAGTAAAGCATAAACCTTAACTTTGTAAAGCCACTTTGTTTGGAAATGGGACACATTTGTTCCCACTGACCAACCCTTCGAGGAGATGGGGGAAGCTGGAATACAATTTTATTTTTTAAATTATTTTCATTTTATCTTGCATGAATAAGTATTATTTTAGAAAAATTTTAATAATACTTTTAAAGGAATGCTAATTATGGTGATACAAATATATAGCCATAAAATGCATTTAAAGAAATTTAAATTCATATAGAGAAATAATAACCAAAGTTTAAAAATTTTAAATAACAAAAGTTTAAAATTATTTTGAATTTCTTCTGAATTTTAAAAACATATCAAGAACAGATTTGACATATTGGATACTGAGAGCATGAGAGCTGATAACATCAAGAAAATTATCCATGAAGAAATCAAAAGGTCATTAAAAATCAGAAAAGAAAGCAAAGATCAATGTTGATGCCAGAAGACACTGATACTTGCTCTTAACTGTGGAGTAGATGAAGGAAATTGAGGAAATTTTGAAATCAAAGTCCTGAATAGAAATGTTCAAAGGGCATCTCTGGAAGCTAAAGTCAAATAATTATAATGAGATGTACAAAGATCAAAAAGGAAGAACAAGCTCAACAGATCTTAAACTGAAAGAACCCAAGAAAAAAATTCAATCTTTGAGTTTCAATATTGAAAAATTCTATGGAAAAAATATTGAAGAATGTAGGAAGCAACAAAAGAAGGCGGAAAGAATAGAGAGTCCCTGTACCAAAATGAACTAGTCTGTATTTCAGGAGGTAGCAATCTGAGCAAAAACCAGTGATGCTGAAGTAAAAGTTCACGCAGCACTGAAAACTATCCCAAAACAAGGCTCCAGGAATTGATGGGCTACCAATTAAAATGTTTCAACGGGCTGATGAAGTACTGTAAGCACTTACACATCTATGTCAGGAAATTTGGAAGAGAGCTACTTGACCAACTGACTGGAAGAGGTCCATATTTGTACCCAAGCCAATAAAAGGTGACCCAACTGAATACTCAAATTCTAGAACAATATCTTTGATATCCTATGCAAGTAAAAGTATCACAGTGGCAGTAAAATGATTAAAGGCCCTCAAGAAGATGGATTGACACAGTGGCTGCAACAATGGGTTTAAGCATAGGAACAATTGTGAGGATGATGCAGGATTAGGCAGTATTTCGTTCTCAGTTGTTGGAACTGAGTCAATGGCAACTAACTACAATAATAACTACAACAAACAATGGCACTTCCTATTATCTCTAAACTTGTTTGGCTTGTATAAGGGTTCTTTTTATAATATCTTTATTTTGCACAAGTACTTCTTTGCAGAATATGCATTTTACCCATTTTTCATCAATCCTCCAACATATTTTATCTTATCAATACATAAAATGCCAGAATAACAGAACCTATTCTGAATACCCTTCCTGAGAATATGTATTTGGTTGAATTTAATATTTATTTCTGTTTACAGTAGCAGCAATATCTACAAAATCATAGAATGTCAAATTAAAAGATGTGTAATCTATAGACTATTTTACTTTAATCATTATTCAATTCTAGAAATGGGATGCCAATGTCATTTGTATGCCACCTAAGCCATGGGAAGTAGTTTCTGCTATAAATTTGGGAATTGACTACTTAAGAATAGACAACTTTTAATGATGCTCAATCATGAACAATAACTTTATAGCACTGTGATCATTTTCACACAACGCGATAAAATTGCTATGAACAATGTTCCTCACAGCTTTCCACACTGAATACCATTTGGGGACTCCTGTGAATATTTCTTATAATTTCCTTCTATGTGGGTTAAAGGCAAGATGCTATAGGATAATTCAGCCATATGAATTATATGAGGGCATAAAATTCAGGAAAAATCTAAATACATTTTAAAAAATGGTGGTGTGTATTTGTCAAGTATAATTATGAACATTATTTCTCAGAAATGAGAATATAAAAAGAATTGGATTGCAAAGCTGAAGCTTATTGTCCTCAGGCAAAATTGTGAAGGTTTTGTGTTTTATTCTATAATAATGGATTACCTAACCTTTTGTAGGAAAATACAGGTGCTTTTCCATGCCAGTTACCAGAATGGAGATGAGCCAAGACTAATGGACAGGACACAAAAATTGTTGGTTTTTTTCCTGACTAATTTAAATGGTAGAGAGCACTGAAATCAAATCCTTAAAGGTCATGCTATGCAACATGTCAGCTATGTTAGCTAAGAATCAAAGTTCTGTTTTAGAACATCCAGGAGAGGCACGCAACTTCTGCGCCATCATGTTACCAGTACGGTCTCTGAGTTTCCAGCCTCTCCACTCCATGGTTCTTGTCCTGCCTGCAAGAAGGATTCCAGGAGAAGAGCAAAAGTCAGACAAGGGTTAGAGAAAGGTTTGAACAGAAGAGTGAGTTTACTGAAGGGGGATACTTTGGAAAAGAAACCCAGAGTCTTTAGCGAGTCTAAAGGCCTAGAACAAATGTCATGTTTGACCTCATCTTGGCTGACAGGGAGTGGATGAGAGCTTCTCAGCAAGGGCTGGCTCTCTGGAGGGTCCTCTGCTATTGACTGGTCCTCTGTAGGATTCCTCCTCCTTCCAGTGTGCACCTTCTGTCCCTCTGTGGACCCAGCACTCCAGACATCATGCTGTGCTCTTATCTCAGATCCCAAACTAGTCATTGTAAATATCCTGTCTTTCTGGCCCTGGCCTTGTCATGATCTCTGATACCTCTGGTCTCTTCCATTGAGAAGGAAATGTATTCTACTCTATGCTCCTTCACCTTTCTTTTACTGACATTGTGTGAGGAAGCTGGTCTCCCCCTCTCTGTGGTTAAGATTCCTGCCAGTTTCCTACCACGTCCCACACCCCTACCCTTGCCATTTTTGTGACTAGCTAATACATTAGATCCAAAAATAATATACTTTAAACAGAAGTCCGAGCACTTGTTAGTCTAAGACGTGGGTTATCTTGAAACATGAGGCATGTCAAGTGTTTTATTGACTCATACACAAAAACTTTTCCAAGCTGGTTGCAAAATTCCTGACGCCAAACACCAATTTCTGTACTTTGAAAGTTTGGACGGTTCCATGAATACTATACACATGGGTGCAGCTGGGAGGTGCCATCCATCTGGTTCTGTTTCATAGCAACTTGATGTACAACAGAACAAACACTACCCAATTCTTCACCATCCTCACAGGGAGCCCATTGTTGCTGCCTCGGGGTCCGTCCACCTTGTCAAGGGTCTCCCTCTTTTACACTGCCCTTCTATTTGACCAAACAGGATACCCTTTTCCAGGGATTGGTCTTTCCTGATAATATGTGCAAAGTACATGAGACAAAGTCTTCTCATTCTCATCTCTGAGGAGCATCCTGGCTGTATTCCCTGGAAGGCAAATTTCTAAACTTCTTGGTATAGACTAGTAAGTGCTACCAGGGCTTCAATAATTTGTTGAAACCTTTCCATTTCTAGTCTGTCCATTGCTGGAGCCTTGCTTTGGGCTAATGCTTTCAGTGTAGCTTGGACTTCTTCCTTCAGTCCTATGGCTCTTGTTCATCTGCTGTTTCTTGAGATGGTTGGACATTGATTAAGTCTTGTGGTGTAGCGACTCTGTGTATTCTTTCTATCTTCTTTTGATGCTGCCTGCCTTGTTCAATATTTTGTCCAGAGAATCTTTCAATTTTACAACTCAAAGTTTGAATTTTTTCTTGAGTTCTTTCAGTTTAAGATATGCTGAGTGTGTTCTTCCCTTTTGGTTTTCTAACTCTAGGTCTTTGCACATCTCATCACAATACTTTTGTCTTCTCCGAACCTGTGACTGTTGTTCTGCTCTGTGACTTCTCGTTCCTTTCATTGGCCTTCGCTAGTCTACAGCTAAGAGGGAGTTTCAGAGTCTCTTCTGTCACGCACTTTATCCTTTCTCTCCTGCCTTTTAAAAGAGAGCCCTGGTGATATAGTTAGTGGCTATGCAGTGGGCTGTGCAAAGTCTGCAGCTTGAAATCAGCCACTGCCAGGAAGAAAGATGGGGCTTTATACTGCTGTAAACAGTTAGTCTCAGAAGCTCACAGGGGCAGCTTCACCCTGTCTTATAGGGTCTTATGAGTCAGCATTGATTTGATGGCAGTGAGTTTGGTTTGGTTTGGTCTTATTAACGACCTTTGCTTTCTTCCAATATGTCAAATCTGTTCTTGAGATGTTTTCAACATTCAGGTGGGATATACTCAAGGCTGTATTTTGGCTCATTTGGAGTTGCTTTAATTTTTGTTCACTTCAACCAGGATTTACACATGAGCCATTGATGGTGTGTTCTACATTTACCTCTAGCCTCATTTGAGCTGACGATATTGAGCTTGTCTCAATTGACGATTTTCCATTGTCTCTTCCCACGGATGTTGTCGATTTGACTTTTGTGTATTCCATCTGAAGACATGGTCTTTTATGTTGTTTTAAAAAGGTATTTTTGATGAAGTTGTTTGTCTTGCAAATTATATTTTGCTTTATTATTGTTTCTTTGTTAACTTTTATTGGGGGCTCTTACATCTCTGATCACAATCCATACATTTATCCATTGTGTCAAGCACATTTGCACATACGCTGCCATCATCATTTTCGGTTTTTTAAAATCATTTTACTGGGGGCTCATACAATTCTTATCACAATCCATACATACATCCATTGTGCCAAGCACATATGTACATTTGTTGCCATCATCATTTTCAAAACATTTGCCTTCTACTTGAGCCCTTAAAATCACCTGCTCATTTTCCCCCTCCAACCCCCCTCCCCCTCCCTCATGAACCCTTCATAATTCATAGATTATTATTTTGTCATAGGTTACACTGTCAGATGTCTCCCCCCACCTTCTTCTCTGCTGTCCCTCCCCCAGGGAGGAGGCTATAGGTAGGTTCCTGTAATTGGTTCCCCCTTTCCACCACACATTCCCTCCACCCTCCAGGCATTGCCACTCTCACCACTGGTGCTGAAGGAGTCATCTGTCCTGGATTCCCTGTGTTTCCAGTTGCTATCTGTACCAATATACATCCTCCAGTCCAGCCAGATTTGTAAGGTAGAATTGGGATCATGATAGTGGTGGGGAGGAAGCATTTAAAAACTAGAGGAAAGTTATATATTTCATCGTTACTACCCTGCACCCTGACTGGCTCATCTCCTCCCGACAACCCTTCAGTAAGGGGGTGTCCAGTTGCCTACCGATGGGCTTTGAGTCTCCACTCTGCACTCACCCACATTTCCAATGATATGATTTTTTTTTGGCTTTCATTTTTTTAATTATTTTATTGAGGGTTCGTACATTTCTTATCACAGTCCATACATACATCCATTGAGTCAAGCACCTATGTACACCTGTTGCTCTCATCAGTCTCAAAACATTTGCTCTCTACTTTAGCCCTCAATATAGTTTGCTCATTTCCCCCTTCCGTCCCCCTCCCCCTCCCCCTCGCTCCT
>NW_022103906.1:100991855-101037369 GCF_000313985.2 Echinops telfairi | reverse complement strand
CTAGCAAACTCTAAACCAAAGACATTGCCGTTGAGTTGTTTCTTACTCCTGGTGACCCTACAGGACAGAGTAGGACTGGCCGTGTGGGTTTCTGAGACAATTGCTCTCTAAAAAAAGCTTTGTTTTTCTCCCAGAGAGCACTTGGTGGTTTTGTGGTGCTGACCTTGTGATTAGCAGCCAGACATGTAACCACTACATCACCAGTGCTTTCTCTAGTTTGCTAGACATGTGTGAATTAGAGAAATCTTCAGGTACATGTAGTTTCCCAACAGTGGACTGAGTCCTATGAAACTGCTCTGTCTATCCCCCCACACTCTCTCACTTTAAAGGACTCAAATTGGGAGGCCTGAGGAGTAGACAGTGGCATGGTCACTACAAAGATCAAAGACATTTCCACAACTGTTGGTGCTCAGCTGTCATAACAACTTTCATTTTTATTGTCTCATGTAAATTGGGTCACAGATGTTTTATTGCTGTAAAATGCTTAGAAACTTTTTTCATATGTTCAGTGGGAAAAGATGCCTTTCAAAATTCATGCTGAAATAATTAAGCTTTTTAATTTCACTGTCAATTTATCAGAACAAGTGATAAACCACTCCTTTTACTGCCTGTTCTACACACATGACTTTTCGGTCCATTTCTTTTCTCAGATTTTCTGAGTGTCTTTCTAACATGGGTGAGCATGACACAGTTGTTACCACATTAGGATTTAGCCTACATCGCCCTAGGAAATCGCAGTTCAGGTGACTGTCAGTCTGGAGGAGTTGACCCTGGCTAGTTTGCAGGAGCTTTGCATTAGGACCAAAGAAATATACTCCATGGTCCTAACCGTTTCAGATTTGGATGTCTTTGTGTTCTGAAATTCTGGAAAGACTCCGTCACTCCGGAGAGAGACTTATGATCAATGTGGGCACAGCTAATTCAGATCAGTTATCCTGCACATAAGATATGGTGATGAGGAAAGTAAAAGCGTTTGTGTCATTTATAACTGAATCAAAATACTAGCTATGCTACTGATTTCCTGTAATATCTTGGAAAATTTCATTATATTCCTTCATGGTGTCCACTCTTCTCAAGTCAGAGATGTAGAAATGGTGCTTGCCTTAAAGGGCTCTTAGAAAGGGTGCTTGTAGGTATAGATTCTCTGTGAGAATCTTCAGTGAATAAATAATGGTGCATCTTCAATAAATAATGATGGCCATTCCTTCCACTAATTTGACAAAGTCATTTTCAGGAGTTGGAATTGAAGTGTGTTGGACACTAAACTCTCATTGCCATTGAATCAAGACCAACTCATAATGATGCTATCGGACAGGGCAGAACTGCCCCAGTGGGTTTCTGAGGTTGGAACTCATTACAGGAGGAGAAAGTCTTGGTTTTATGCATCGAGTGACTGGGGGTTAGAACTGCAGGTCTTGCAGTTACTGGCCCCATGTGTAACCACTATGCAACCAGTCCTCCTTGTTGAACATACGATACAGCTACTCTATCCAAATAGATCCAGATTTGCTTACGAGGATTAATAAACCTGTGATCTACCATGCTGCTTTTGTGGTTGTTTATAGCGGCGGAGTCGACTGACTGGTAGAACTTGAAAAACCACAGAATGGACCGGTTGCTTGGTCCTGAGTCGTCCTCAGAATTAATTATATATTACAGTCGACCATTGCAACTTTCTGTCGATCTATCTCCAGGGGGTCTCTCCTTCTTTATCTGGACTTTATTTCACCAAATATGAGTGAATCCCTCCTGATGGGGTATAGGGTTACTCTGAGTTAGAATTGGATTGCTATCAGTGAGTTTGGGGATGTTGGTTGTTGCTTCGCCTCCCCAAGAGGAATACTATCACAGGAATGCTTTGCCAAGAGGAATGCTATCACAGTCAACATCAGAATGGTCATTGCAAGACACCTTTGGAAGTACAGCCAGACGATCCTTGGAATAATGGATGGCGAGACTTTGTTTCAAGTACTGTGTCCATGTGATCAGGAGAGACCAACCCTGGAAAAGGACGCCCTGCTTGGTAAAGCAGACAAACAACAGACCAGAGGAAGACCTTCAATGAGCTGGAATGACTGCCAGGACAGTTAAAGAACCAGCTTAAATGTAGCACTTGTGGGGATGGCACAGGTCCACAAGTGATCTCATCCCTGTGGTTCTCTGCTTTCTCTAGTCGATTCTCGTGGTCCGTGTTTCTGCTACTGGTTTTTGTTATCTCCTCCCTAAGCTCCTGTATTACCCTTTGGTGTTTGGCCTTTACCTCCTCTTTCATTTCATCCTTTTTCTGTATCGTTTCCCTCATATCCAGTATGATTCCAAGCAGAATTCTGATATTTTCTTTCTGTGGCCGCTCAATGTCTGCTTCTTCTATGCATGTCGTTATGTTTGGGACATTTTCTGCCATTGCCTTTTGTTTCTCCTGTTTTTTTGTTGAGGTCGTTGGGGCTGATGGCTGTTTACATTGCCTTGTTTTAGAGGAGCCAGATGCCATTTTCCAGGGAGTCGAAGAGCACTGGATCTTTCTGGGAGACTTGTAGGAATGCTTCATTGAATGGCCTAAAGCTAATTTCACTATGGAATTAACCTACCACTTTATTCTCCTGTGGCTTCCCTCTCAGGGGAGTGCCACAGAAGGCTGGAGGGTTGCCTGCTTTGGAGTTGCAGAGGTTGGGCAGAGGTTCCTGCAGCAGCTTGGAATGTTGATGAGTGTTCGCTGAGGTGCCTTAGGCCCCCAGGCACACAGGCAGGAATTCCCCTGTAAGAAGTTGGGTGGAATATCCCCCAGTGGAGATCGGCAGGGCTTTCCCCAGCCTTGGGCTAGGTGCACAGGGTCTAGCTCACCTAGATGGGTGTGGCACAGGCATAAATGCCCTAGGCTAAAGGGAGTGGTCTGGAGGTCAGCAGTGGAGTGTGAGAGAACAGGAAAGAGACAAAGGGGAGAAAAACATTTTTAAAGAAAGCCAGCTGAGTGTGCACTGGGATATAGAGGAGAAAGGGAAACAAAAGTAACAATGTAGCTCGGTCCGATCCCTACCCATGGAGCTGCATGGGTTTAGTCTGTGCCCCGATGCAGGCTGTGGCAAATTGTGGCTGTGTTGAGATTAAGCTACCTTGCGTACTCCATATGGTCCCAGGTCCAGGAGAGACGGTGGCTGGGCTAAGGTCAAGCCCAACCTGCCTCCACTGTGGTAAGCCAAAAGCCCCTAGCCCCTCAAAACCTTGTGTGTCTGTACCTACTTATCTTTATGATGCTCCTCCTGCATTCCATCAGTGTTGAATTTCCTTCCCAGCAACTCTCCTGGGCTGAATTCTGCAAAGTCCCTCCGGTATGTGTTACTCCGTCGCCATGCTCTCTGATGTCCCCACCACTTGATCCTCCGTTTTCTTGGTTTTGACTTCCTTTGTTGTTTTATTTAGCTTTGCCTTGTTTTTGCACTTACTAATGTATCTGCATGTCTATCTAAATAAGATAGGCAGGATAAATAATTCAGAGATGAAAAGATTGGGACCAATGGTTCTGGGGGAATATGGGAGAAGTGGAGGTGGGAGAAAAGAACTGGGGAAAGTGGGGACCAAACCAGGGACAGGAAACAAATAAACTAAAATCAATGGAAGGAAGGTCATAGGATGCCTAGTGGGGCTCAATCAAGGGCAATGTAGCAGTGAGAATTTACTAAACTCGAATGAAGGCCGAACATGATGGTGCAACACGAGGGAAGTAAAAAGGAACTAGAGGAAAGACCCAGGAGGCAAAGGACATTTACAGAGGCCTAAATACAGGTATGAACATATGTAAGTATATATAATGAAAGGGAAATAGGTCTATGTATGCATATCTCTATGTTAATAATTAAGGTTGCAAATGGACATTGGGCCTCAACACAAGTACAACCTTAACACAAGAACACTTTGTTCTAGCAATCCAACATTCTGTGATGCTCACCTTCCTGACACAATCGCTGAAGACAAAAAGGGTGCATAAGCAAATGTGGTGAAGAATGCTGATGGTGCCTGGCTATCAAAAGATATAGCACCTGGGGTCTTAAAGGCTTGAAGATAAACAAGCTGCCATCTAGCTCAAAAGCAACAAAGCCCACATGGAAGAAGCACACCAGCCTGTGTGATCATGAGGTGTCGATGAGATCAGGTATCAGGGTCTAATACCCAGAATAAAACTGTACCCAAAGTTAATGGGGGGTGGGCATGGAGTGGACACCCAATGCCCATCTGTAGACTATTGGACTTTCCCTCACAGAGGGGTAAAAGGGAAGAGATGAGACAGCTGGGTGCAGAATAGCACCAATGAAACACACAATTTTACTCTAGCTCTTTGGTGCTTCCTTCACTTCACTATCATGACCTCAATTCTACCTTAAAAAGAGGATTAGACAAGAGCATGCACTGCTACAGATAAGAGCCTGCAACCCAGGGAATCCAAGGTAGATAAACCCCTCGGGGCCAACAAGGAGAGTAGAGATAGCAGAAGGATTCGAGGATGGTGGGGGGAGCAAGGGGGAATCAATCACAAGGGTCAACATATAAACCCCTCCGAGGGGGATAAATAACAGAAAAGTGGGTGAGATGTGGCGGATGATGACATAAAATATGGAAAAAATAATCTGTAACTTATCAAGGGTTTGTGAGAAAGGGAGGGAGGGAGGGAGATGAAATGGGGAGCTGATATCAGGGGCTCGAGTGGGAGAGAATGCTTGGAAAATGATGATGGTGGCATATGTGCAAATGTGATTGACACATTGAAGGAATGTATGGATTGTGATAAGAGATGTAAGAGCCCCCAATAAAAGTATATTTTAAATTAAAACATTCCAATCTTTTTATAAGATGGCACAACTTATCAACTTCTGCACAGACACTCTTAAAAAGACTAGTTAGAATTTTTCCAGTAAAGAAACTTGGTACTCCCCAAATGTAAGAACACTTTGCTCTGTAAACTGGCATTCCATGATGCTCACCTTCCAGACAGGATCGCTGAAGACAAATGGGTGCATAAGAAATTGTGGTGAAGAAAGGTAATGGTGCCCAGCTATCAAAAGATAGTGACGTCTGGGGTCTTAAAGGTTTGAAGGTAAACAAGTGGCCATCCAGCTCAGAAGCAACAAAGCCCATATGGAAGAAGTACACCAGCCTGTGTGATCATGAGGTATGGAAGGGATCAGGTATCAGGCACCAAAGAACAAAAAAGTCATATCATTGCGAATGAAGGGGAGTGCAGATTGGGGACCCAAAGCCCATCTATAGGCAGCTAGACATCCCATTACAGAAGGGCCATGGGGCAGAGACGAGCCATTCAGGGTACAGTGTAGTAATGATGAAACATATAACTTTCCTCTAGTTCTTAAATGCTTCCTCCTCCACCCCCCACCCTCACTATCATGATACCAATTCTACCTTACACACAAATCCAGCTAGACCAGAGGATGGATGTACACTGGTACAAAGAGGAACTGGAAACACAGGGAATCCAGGACAGATGATTCCTTCAGGACCAGTGGTGAGAGTGGTGTTACCGGGAGGGTGGAGGGAAGGTGGAGTAGAAAGGGGGAACCGATTATAAGGATCTACATATAACCTCCTCCCTGAGGGATGGACAACAGAAAAGTGGGTGAAGGGAAATGTCGGCCCGTGTAAGATATGACAAAATAATAATAATTTATAAATTATCAAGGGTTCATGAGGGAGTAGGGAGGGGAAAAATGAGGAGCTGATACCAAGGGCTCAAGAAGAAAGCAAATGTTTTGAGAATGATGATGGCAACAAATGTATAAATGTGTGCTTGACACAATGGATATATGTATGGATTGTGATAAGAGTTGTACGAGCCCCCAATGAAATGATTTAAGAAAAGTATGTTGGAACCTCATCTCTAAAACATTTAACACAAATTATCAATTGACTTCTACATATTAAAATGGGTTCTAAAATATTTACTGCATTAATTTAAGAAAAATTTAAGTCTTCAAAATTTTATGAAAATTGTTATGAAGTCTTATATTTTCTACCTCTAAATTGCTCCTGCACCTTCCATACATGTGCCCTTTCAATTTTCTTTCTTATTCTCCAGTCTTTGCTGTGGAAAGCACACTCTGATCTTGTAGTATCCACTTTGTCATGTCTGTTTCTGACACATTGCATGGGCTCCTATGATACCAAAGAAAATCCTGCTGCCATCTTAACATGCATCTCTTTTTCACATTGATTCAGATTCCTTCAAAAAGAAATGCATTCAATGGAGAGGAATACAAGAGACAAAGTTAATGATTTTCTCTCCAGATCACACAGCTAGCCTGAGAAGGTGTTCCAATTTAAATCTACTTTTTAAGATCCTATTGAGTCTGGATATGCTCCACTAGATTCCACTGGATCCCATTTCCTCCTTTACAGGGACTTGCATATAACCTCAACACTAGGTCCTCTTCTGGGCAGTGATACCTGTGAGAAAGACCCTGGTATGCTCAGAGTCAGCAGGCACCCCCATGGCCTGTCTGTGGCTGCCCACAGACAACTCTTCCCATTCCAGGCGTGTGCTGTAGCTGACCACCAGTACTGTTCTGTGGTCACTGAGAACACCTTGGGGTTACGGTCACAAATGTCCTTGTAGGAGCAATTTCCAAAGCGCTGACACACAAAGCCAGAGGCAGCACCAACTGCCCCATACCCTGCCCCCACCCCCAGCCCCGTCTTAAAGAATATAAAACCCTTGCTTGTTTGAAGAGTGGGTGCAGACCAATAATAAGTAGCCAGCTTCCTGGTACTGTGTATTGCTCCCTGCATGTAGGTTTCCTCATGAACAGTATCCCTATCTCTCGGGGACTTCTGCCCCAGCCTTCGTCTCCTGGTATCCCGTCGTCAGGAAGGACTCACACCTTTTTTTCTTTCTGGGTCTCATGTTTTTCTTCTTTGATAGAATTCTTTCTTATCACTTTCTCTCACTCATTTTAGTGGAAAATATTTGAATTTTCTATTTTAGAAAGGTTCCCCCTCGTACAGTTTATAGCTTTCATAGAATATTTCTTGTATTCATTTTCTATCATCTTGTAGCAAATCCTCACAATCCTCACAGTGGTTCATGGTGTTGTCAGGCAAGCATTGGACTGCTAACAGCAAGGTTGATGGTTCAAACCAACTACAGGACCTTTGGGAGAAAGTTGAGGCCATTTCTATAGTGATCTACAGCTTCAGAAACCCTATAAAGGTATTTACAAATTAGAATTGGTCCAATAGAAGTGGCTTGGGGAAAATGGCTTCAAATAAAATATAGCTTAACTGGGTTTTCTGTTTAGGGTCTCCTAAGATTGCAATTAAGGAATAATCCAAGGCTGTATTCGTTTCCCCCCTCTCTCTCCAGCTTTCTTTACTCTACTTCACTTTGTCATTCCTTTTTAAAAAAAATCATTTTTGTTAATACAGATAGCCTATCATTCCATAGTTCAATCACATCAAGCAGTATTGTACAATTGCTACCACAATCAGTTTCAAAACATTCTGTTCCTTCTTGAACTCCTTGTCATCTGCTCCTTTTTATTCCCCCCCCCACTATCTCCCCACCTCCGAAACCTTTATTCCACTTGCTGTCCTATTGGCTCATCTATCCTGGGTTTCATATAGTTGAAACAGGAAAACATGTAACAAACATTCAAGAGGGCGACCCCCTAGGACCTAAGACGCCTAGAATCTCAGGTGGGAGAGGTTCTTCCTTCAGGTAGATGGTTGATAGGGTCCAGTCCCTTTCTGTTGCAAGACTAAGGATTCCAAGTTTGCTTGTCATTTCTGCAAGACACTCTCAGCATCTAGAGAAGTCCTGCAGTTCCCAGAGGGTCCCTTTGCCCTTTGCCATGTGGTTTCCCCAAAGTAACTACTTCCTTGAGTTAACATGGTGAGTCTCTAGTGTAAATCTACGCGTAAGACATGGTTTTCTATGATGTAAGATAGTCACCCCTCATCCTAGTTATAATTGTAATAGTGGAACTTAAACTATATATGAGAATAGAGACTCAATGGGGCTTCATAAAGGTCATGGAAAATTGGAATGGAGAGATAACGGGATTTTCCATAAACATTTTGAAGCCCCATTGTGGATTCTTTGCTTATTCTGCAATCTTTGGGACCCCCTAAAAAAATAAGTTGGGCAATTGGACTTTCACTATGTTTAATCATAAGATACAGAGTTAAGAAAAGCACTCGCACAGGCTGCTTATGTGTTCCTCCATAATATTTGACTAGAACAGTTGCTGACAAGACCTCCGACTCTTGCGGGCATGACTATAGTAGCTTCTCCACTGGTGAATGCTGGCGCTGCATATCTGGTACTGGATAAGGTGATCATACTAGATGGTGAATACGGTTCATTCTGATTTTCTAAAATGTTAATGTCTTAGAACAATCCCCAGAGTCCTCCCCTTGCTTATTCCTCCACATTTTCCTTCTTCATTGAATGAAATATTCGAGTACACACAGTATGCCATTCAAGATGTCATGGAAGCAATGATTCTTTTTGAGAGAGCCCTATATTTTTAAAGAGTTTTATTGATAAATTATGGTCCATTAAGAATATTTGTATCTATTTTCAAATAGAAATATAGAGGAAATTGCGATGAAAATATGGAGTCCAAAGCAGTTAACCCTGTGCTGTGGCAAGTCTTTAGAGAGGACATTCAGAGTGGGTCTTCCCAGATGAAAAGGGAATTGGGGTTGTTTCCATAAAGGTTGTTACCTTCAGTGATCAAGAAACAATAGAAATTACAGGAATAGTCAACAGATGGTAAAACATCACTAGGCATTGAGTAAAAATATGTAGAATCTTATTCAGTCTTCCTGTTTACTGGCTGTGTGACTCTGGATAAGAATATATATCTGATTCTCTGACCTGGCCTATAATCAGGAATGATAAAAGATCAGCCTATTTACATCTGCGCTCATGGTTGCAAATGTCATCAACTGATTCAGTGTTCAACAAAATAGAGAATTTATTGGAGAGACACAGTGGGGTGGTAGTGGTGGGGAATGACGACAAAGAATCAGTCAAAGATTGGGAACTCAAGCTTAGAAAAAAAGATAAGAATCAAGGGACTTTTCAAGTGTGAGGGAAAGAAACAAACCCTCCTTCCTGCCGCAATAAGCTTCCAAAAATAACTTTTTTTTTTTTCACTGCTTCAATACTGAAAACCCTAGAAGCTGGCAAGTGGCCGAGTTCCCTTGAGACAAGAAAGGGGAGCTGAGGTTATTCTCCTGCAAGGAGTCACTCATCACACTAGGGTGTTAGATGGTCCTGCAGTGACAGAACTGGTAACTGCATGCTTGTTGTCATTGCCAGGCGCCATCAGCTGGGCCCTGACTCATAAGCACAACAGGATGAAACATTACCCCATTCTGTGCCAGGCTCACCATGGTTGCATGTATGTTGGGGTGCATTGTTGCATCAATGGTGATTTGAGTACGGGCTCCTCATGCGACATTACTCTTCTTATAAGTGCGTGGCTGTGATTATATGGTATCAAGACAGATCACGGTAGATTACTAGGTGTTAACTGCCCAGGCACTGGGAATTCTGGTCCAGCTAAGTTAATGCACAGTTTCAGTCTCTTCTGATATAGTTTACTGTTTTCTTGCTTTCCTGTTGTATTTATTTATTTAAGATTATTTTATTGGAGGCTCTTACAGCTCTTATAACAATCTACCCATCAATTGTATCAAGCACATTTGTACATAAGTTGCCATCATCATTTTCAAAACATTTTCTTTCTACTTGAGCCCTTGGTATCAGCTCCTTTTTTTCCCTCCTTCCCCCACCCTCCAACCCTCGTCAACCCTTGATAATTTATAAATTATTTTACCATTTGCTGTCTAACTTTCACCCATTTTTTTGTTGTTCATCCTCCTGGGTGAGGGGGGAGGCTGGTATACTCCCATCCTTACAATTGGTTCCCCCTTCCTCCCCTCATCCCCCACCTTTCCTCTACCCTCCTATTTCTACTCCTATTTATATTTCTTAGGGGTTTATCTGACCTGGATTCCATGTGTCTTGAGCTTGTATCTGTACCTGTGTACATGCTCTGGTCTCTCCTGAACTGAAAGGCAGGACTGGGGTCATGATAATAGTGGGTGAGGAAGCCTCAAAGAACTAGAGGAATATGACTGAATCAGTTGCTAGAATTCTTCATTTTCTTTATCATTGGTTTTAGTGGTTGGTGATTCAACTTGAATAATTATTGTCTTAACTAGTCTTCCTTGAAGGTTAGATATGTGCTCTCACAGACAGTATTGTACTTTAAGATAGATCTTAAAATGTTCTTTGGGATGATGAACATGCCTACACCCCACTGAATTTGTTTTGGCCAACACAGTAAATCAAATGAATTTCTGATTCAAATGTGCCGATAGCATCTCACTCCCCAAACTGACGGGTGTAAGACAGAGTAGAACTGTCCCTGTGGGCTTCTGAAACTGTAAAGCTTTATGGAAAATTCTCACCTCATCTCTAAAGTCTCATCTCTCTCCTGAAGAGTGGCTCATGGCTTCAACTCTTGAATATGCAGTTAGCAGCCCAACTGCTGACCCCTGCACCCCTGTGCTTCCTCACCTCACAGATACCTATTCTAGTCATCTTTATGCATTCTATTTCATGTTTTGCAACTTCCATGATTTCTAGATTCAGATTCCTTACATGCTCCAATTATTCATGGATGTTTTCAGCAGGTTATTATAATATTAGGTGGCACCTGACCATCAATGAAAGTCCAGAACGCTGTGCTTCCTCCTTATTAATAAGGTCACTTCTACTTTGAGACGGTAACCCTTCCCCAGTCATATTTTGAGTGCCTCCCAAACTGAGGGGCACAGCGAGCACTCATGTTATCCTCTTGCCAAGGGCATGCCAATAGTAAATCGTCACAGAATAACAGAACGCCTGCCCTCCAGAGCACTGGTTTTGACCAAATGTGAACATGAATTTTAGACCATTAAATAAACTAGGGACGATTGTACAATGTAGCAGTCATTCTATATCCAAGGTGTCTTTCTTTTGATTGGTTTTATATGACAGTAGACTTAACTCATCTGCTTTGGCAGATGAGGACTGGAGAAAACCTCTGTTGCAATCAACTCCACTTATTGTTCATACAAATCGTCACCTTCTTCGGGGAATAACCAGGTTCATTCTGACCATCATGCTGAGCTTGGTGCCACTGATGGCTGCTGGGATTCAAACCACGGAATGACTCTGGATCACCACTGTCTACCAGGAATGTTGAATGACACATAGCTGTTGAGAAACAACATTTTGTTGAGTCGTATAAATGATGCTCAAGCATATGGATGTATGTTTCTTTAAAATAAATATAGGCATTAGATCAAAGGCAAAATGTGCCTGACAGAAATAATTCTGTCAAAAAATTCCAAAGGGGGTGTGTGTATTAAAGGGTAACTGCACTCACCTGTTTTGTAATAATTCATGAGAGACATTCTGCTGTCCAGCAAAGAACAGTCTCCCACCCTTCCATAACACAGACTTCGATGTGCACTAACTTCCAGCTCTACTACATTTCCAAGCTCCCTTTGTGGTTCTCAAAACCAAGCTCACTGCCACGGAGTCACTGCCAACTGAATTTACTAGAACTGATAGTGGCTTCATTTGCTCCCTCCTGCAATGCCATTGTTTTTGGTAGGCAAAGTCTAGTCCATTCTGATTCATAGCGAACCTATGCGCAACAGACCCAAACCCTGCCCAGCCCTGCACCAGGATCACAATTGTTATGCTGGAACTCTTGGGGCCAGGCACGCTGGAAATGCCTTTCCTGAAGGAGCTCTGTCTGTTTTGCTGACCCTCTACACAGCACGATGCCCTTGACAGGCACTGCTTTCTCTCTTGAGAACATGTCCAAAGTACGGGAGACAAAGCCGTGCCATTTTCCTTCAGAAGAGGGTTCTGGCTGCATTTCTCCAACACAGACCTGTGTGTTCTTCTGGCAATCTGCGGTACGTTTCCTATTCTTCACACCGCAGTTCAAAAACATCAATGCTTCCCAGCCTTCTCTAGCCTTGCCCAGCTTTCCCATGCCTGTGGGGTGGTTACGAGTACCCTGGCTTCGGGCAGGCCTGCCTTCGTCCTCAAAGTAACACCTTTGTTCTTTAAAGACTTGAAAGATGCCTTGTGTACCAGATTTGCCCAGTGCAGTACGTTCTGTTCTTTGCTTTCTTGACTTTTGTTCCCGTGAGTGCTGTCTGTGAATCCCAACAAAAGGAAATCCTTGGCAATTTCAGCCTCTTCTGTAATTATCCTGGCGTCTTTGGTTTTCTTTACAGTGAGCTGCAATCCATACTGAAGATTGTCATCTTTTCTCTTCATCAGCAAGTGCTTCCAGCAGACACATCCCTTTCAGCATACAAGGTGGTGCTATCTGCATAACAGCCTCTTACCAAGTCTTCCTCCAATGCTGATGCTGCATTCCTCTTTACACAAAACAGCTTCTCAGATGATTTGCTCAGCACACTGATTGAGTAAATGTGGTGAAAGGCTACAACCCTGACACACACCTCCTCTGATTTTAAATCACGCAGTATACACTTGTGCTGTTAGGACAACTTCTTCTTAGTCTGTGTACAAGTTTCCCATGAGCACAATTAAGTTTTCTGAAGTTTCCCTTTTCAGTGTCTCAATGTTATCCCAAGTATGCTGTTATCCACGTAGTTAAATGCCTTTACACAGTAAAAAACAAAAAAACTAACCAAAATCACATGCACAAAATAGAAGTACACATCTTTCTTGTTTTCTCTAATTTCCACCAAGATTCACCCAACATCAGAAATAATATCTCTCATTTCACATACTCTTTTGAATCCAGCTTGCCTTTATGATAGCTCCCTATCCATGTGACTGCTGCAACTATTTTTGTTTCAGATTAGCTTCAGCAAAATTTTACTTGCATGTGGAATTAATGATATTTCTCAGTACTTCTGCATTCTACTGGATTACTTTTCTTTGGAATGTGCACAAATATAACCACTTCCAATCAATTTGCCTTCCAAACTTCTTGACATAGTAGTACTTGTAATATGTATCAGTATTATATAAAACGTATCAGTATTATATAAAACGTATCAGTTAATTTTCCATCAATTCCTGAAGCCTTGGTTTCATTAATGTCTTTAGTGCAACTTGGGCTTATTCCTTCAATATCACTGGTTCTTGATTAAATGCACCCTCTTGAAATGGTTGGGCATCAAGCAATTCTTTTTGGTACAATGACTATAGATTTCTTCCATCTTTTTTGAATAAGTGTTTCATTCAATACTTCCCTGTAGAATCCTTCCATGCTACAGCTCCATGCTTAGCGTTTTAGTTCAGTTCTTCCAGCGTCAGGAACGCTACCTGTACTCTTTTCATGTCTCTAACTTCAGGTCTTTGTATGTGTATTTCAAGTGTATTAATTGTATTGATTTTTCTAAAGACATATATATTTCTTTATACACTTTTTTCTCATCAAGTTCCCTTCTTTCATTTCAAATCCGATCATTTGTTTCTTTTATTTTCTTCTTTTTTAAAAAAAAGGCCATATTATTGCAAGTTAATACAAATACCACATCATTCCATACTTCAATCACATCAGGCAGTAATGCACAATTACTACCACAATTGGTTTCAAACACTCTATTTCTTCTTGAATGCCTTGATATCAGCACCCTTCCCCCCACCATTGCCCTCCCCCAGGAGCCCTTATTCTAATTGCTGTCTCTATATGCGTATCAATCCTGAGTTTCATATCCCGAAAAACAGTAAAGCATATAACAAAAATTCAAGAGGGAACTCCCAATGACAAAATACATGAGAACTAAACCCCAAGATGGGAAAAAAGAAAGAGTTCTCTACACAAGAAAATGTTGAAAATTAGATCAGGCCCAACATGCATCAGAGGGGTATCAGCTGACAAGGTTTTAATCATTCAAGTCAGGTTTATCTCCTATAATCATCTCTCCAATGCACTCTGTTTGGTACCCAGTTTCTCTCCATCCTTCATTATGGATGCAGGGAAATTACAGAAGGCTTATTTCCTGTGCAGATCTCACAAATGTATCTTGGGCTTCCACTGTCATCCATAGCCTTCTGCAAAGCAGAATCTCACAATTTATGCTCTGACACTTTTCCCTCCATCGGCTTTGGCTTATATGATTTTACAATCTTCAGTCACAGTTGTTGGTGTGTTTTTTCCATGGGAACTTAGTTGACATATCACTTTGATAGCTGCTTGTTTGGAAACAAGCCTTTTTTTTTAAGACCCAGAGGCTATTTCTGGATCTTTGTTTTGTTGTTGTTGTTTTATCTGCCTTTGGCTCCCATTAGAGATCTCTTTGTGAATTAATGATAGTTTTATGGATCATCTCTATGGAGCAGAAAGATCTTCCATTAATATTGTCATTGATGAGCCATGAGGGCTATAATCCCTCAACTCAACCAACCACTCATACAAACAAAGCTCTATGTTTCTGTTGTTTCCACCTAATTCTATCTCACAGAGCCACTCAAAGTAAATGTTCCTTCCACATGTTTCCCTTTAGCCAATTGAAGTTTGTGATGGCATTTCTTTTCTTCAAGCTAAAGATTCTCAATCCCAACATAATTTATTTCAGCAGTGGTAGTTTACAGTCCTAGGAATGACACTATTTGCATACAAATTCCATCACATATGTGACTGAAGTATAAGTAGCCAATATATGGCCAGATGATTATTTTTACCCGAGCAAAGTTTGATAAGAACAGCTTGGGCCACTAGTTGTAGTTCTAATAATTAAAAAATAAAATGAAATGAATAAACCATGCACAAAATATATGTAAACATGATTTATCCAGCATGTTTTATGTATATAGGAAACTTAAGTGGGTGTAGACATAGCTCTTTCCAAGAGCTTCTACTATATAACTAAATTTCGTTAATTATATCTGGGTGATTAATTGGAAGAAGTTCTCCTAAAGGTTACTTTATTTTTCTTTTAGTTTCCCATTTATTTGATATACTAAATAGGGCAATAAGAGACTCTTGTAAGTAATAAAAATACCTGTAATATAGTAGCTTGAAGATCAGAAAATGTTATTTCTCTCAAACTTCAACATCACAATATTAAAAGACCAAGATGAGAGTAACATTAGTCCTTATATTCTTTCATAGGACCAAGATCTTTCTAAGGATTTACTCCTCCATTCTTTGACTTTTCATCCCCTATGACAGGATCAGTATTTGGAAAAAATATTACAGGGTCAGTAGCTGGAAATATTAGTTATGGAACTAAAGCTGGAAATCATAGTGACCTTTTCACCTTAATACACAAGAATCAAAGTGTGTATCTGTAAGAAGAAACCAAGTGAAAAGTCCGTATCATCAAAGCCCACCTGACTGTGGGACAGACCATTAATTACTCATTCAAGTTCCAGTTGCAACTGAGGGAAATTGAAACAATACATGATATCCAAATGCAAACTTGAGTACAAATATCCCGCCTGAATTTAGAGACCACATCAGGAACAGATTGAACACATGATCACAAATGACAAAAGACCCGAGGCATTGTGGGATGCTACCAAGAACTTCATGCAAGAAGAAATCATGGAAAGTATCATTGAATTCATGCTTATTGGTTTGTCATTTTTCCCTCTTCACACTTAGCCTGGGAGTGGGGTCTTACAGATGTATCTGAAGTCTTGTTTTCTCTTTCAGGTGAGGTTCTTGGATTTTTAAAAAAAAAAATCTTATTATGAGTTTGGACCAATTCAATAGCACTTAACAACAACAACATGAGGTAACTGTAGGAGTCTCACATTCCAAGCTGGAGACTCAAGCAGGAATCCCAGCCAAGGTACCTGGAGCACCATGCTCATCACCTACCGTGGAGGTTAATGTGCTGCTCTGAAGTTGAGCAGATCTTTCAGACTAGGAAGAAATGCCTGGTGACCTACATTGAAAGAAGTGAGAGCCCCGGGGATCATAAAAGTCCAATCAGCAACGGATGATGGAGACGAGCAGCATTACTAAATGTTTTGTTCTCTTGTTCATGGGCTTTCCAGGGCTGAGAGGCCTATTCCATGATAGCTAACAGTATTTTTCTTTCTTTCCTGCCTTAATGAGCTTTGGCTTGCTTTGTGTGTGATCTGCATTCCACAGTTCATCCAGTCTTCAGTCCCACGCATCTCATCTATTTTAAATCTCTAAGTTCAGGTGAGGTAGCTGAAAGGTTTTATTTTGACTCTGGTTAACTTGAAAACATTTTCTTTTATTGTGAGTTAGGGGAAGGTTTATAGAGAAGGCTGCAAGTTTTCCATTCCACAACTCATATACATTTCGTGTCAACTCATAGATTGCTGGTCCCTCGATGACCCATCCCTTAACCCACTTCCTCCCTGTGTGTGGCCTTCCTCTCCTCCTTCTCTGAATTTTGCCCGAGGCACATGCCTCCCCTTCGGCCTTAAAAGGCTGAGTGTTCTACCACAGGATGAGTTCGGTTGCAGACTGAAGAGTGAGGGCCACCTTGGTGCAGGGTCTTACCCGCTTCACGGCAATGAGCAAGCCCCCACCACACAAGAAACTGACGGACAAGTAGAGACTGTATTCAGGGACGCTCTTTAATGATTGAAAATATGCTTCAGGGAGAACTATCCCGTTACCCAAATTGAAAAGTTGCGATGGGAGCCTTTCCTCCGTTCTTTCCCTGTCGGTAGGTCCCAGCGTTGCATCACAAACAGACTCGCTCAGAGGCTGAAGCAGGCCAATGGTTTCTGAACAGGGCTGATTGATTAAAACATACACTGCGTTTTTTCCCATCCTACTCTGGGGTGCACTGAATTAAACTCCCAGAGCATCAGGAGGGTGGTTTAGTCTTTTACATAAATTCCCCTAATTTTCTTACTAAGCCATCTTATTTTAAACACACTGTCCCATTTGATTCTGAGATAGAAAAAAATTGGTCTCCTAACTGATACCTGCAAAGGCTTACCAAATTGGACACATAACCTTGTTTCTGAAAGCAAATAACATACTACCAGTAAATACTTCTTTTGTTTATGTTGCTAATAACAGATGTTGTCAAGTGATATCACACATGCTTATTTAATATTATCAAAACAATTATTCATTTATTCATCTCAGCTCAGGATACTGGTGCAAGCTGGCACTGTAGATTCTGCCGACACGGCCTTCCTGAATCCATAAACAGAAACCTGTGTCACATATAATAAATCATCACCAAATCCTCATCGCCATGCATCCTGATAAAAGAAGTGCTGACAGAGAGATAAGGAAAGCCTACCTTTTGACACACTCTGGGGAAAACTGAGATACTAATCATCCAGGAGCTGGTGATCTTGAAGTCTGATTTTGTTACTTACATTTCCCAGAATGCCAGGAGCAGAGACAGAATCTCTCCCTTTAGTTGAGTGGAAATCTAACAGGTACGGACATATCAATGTGAAGAAATTGCAAACCCCAAAGTGTGATGTTGTGCTGGGAATTGTTTTCATTCAATTAAGCTATGAAGCTAAAATAAATAAAATCATGATATGATGTTCAAGTCTAATTATGCTCTTATTAATTTATATAGTTTTCCAAAGAAAATGCTATAAGAAATGGCATCTGGACTGAATTTCATTTTTAAAAGCTTTGCTAACACAGAGCCCTGTCTCCATTCTATTCCTTGAATCAGTCCAAAAACCACCACCACAGCTCCGTACACACACCTATTTCAAACCACGAAACCACACACGTGGCCAGGACAAATCTTAGGAAGAAAAGAGGAACCTCTGGGCTTACGATAAGAGACATGCACACGTGGACACAGGTGCCTACGTGCACTTGCGCATACATACACATGACTAGTGAGTGTGGCCTAAAAGTGTCTTCAGAGTTTAGAACATGTCAGAAAAAGAGTTATTATCTGTCCTTTAATTTAATCTTATTACATCAACCAAATTCCTCCTCACTGGATCTTTTATAATAGAATTTATGTAAATTAAGAGTCTTTTAAGAGTTAACTAGAGGAGGGAGAAACACATTGTAATATGTGCTTTTAGTATTGTTCTTAGACATAGCATTCATGGGTGCCAATTTCTTCCTCGCCACTCTTTCATTTGTCTCATTATGATAAGACTCTCCTCTAAGACAACCTTCATGTGTGTGACTGTGTGGTAGAATTTTCCAAAACAACAGACCCAGTTGCTTGAAACCTAGACTGCTGCCCATCAACAAGGCCAGTCCTATGAATGACCCCAGCACCTCTACCTGAAGAGCTTGCTCCCAGAAGCATAGACCAGGTTAGGGGAGGTTTCTACTCCTATAGGCAGGGCGATGAGACTCCATGCCCCGTGGAAGTAGGACACAGCTACAGAAGGAGAAACTTCTACCCTAGATCCCATACAGAATGTTGTGTACGTAATCTCTCAGGGGGACATGAGAGAGGACAAAGGGGCCAAAGTGAAGACCTGGGCAGAGCCTGTCAGGAGTACATGATGACATATTGGGACTACATTTTCCAGTACCTCATTTTCCCCGGTTGGAAGTTCCCCAGACAGAGGATGATCCTAAGAATCTCTTAGAGGTGCAAACACTAAAGATGGATGGATATGTTCGGGGAAACAAGATGTACTGAGACCAGACATGCTGGTTGGAAAGGTTTCTTCCTCCTAGGAGTTAGTTTTTTAAATTTCTCTTGCTATACTCTATGGCTTTCAAAAGTAATGCTTTCTTTTGTAAGATAAGAACCATAATTCCCATAACACACATTCATAATTCCTTCAGTGTGCTCCTGCTGCACACATATAAAGCTGTAGCCCCCGTTTGATGGGCCTGGGGGACTCCAGTCCTGCTGGCTCCTTGCTTGATCAGTCACAGGAGAGTTTCCCTCTTTCACTCAAACTTTTCTATTCAATTGGGTTAAGAACCCATGTTCCACATCAATTTCTAAAGTGACACGTGCAAGCTGAGTGGTCACCAGGTGTCAGAATCGGCACAATGGCGATGAATTATGATGGACCACATTTTTATCTAACAACTTCATTAGGTGATGGATAAAAAGTAGTTGTTCAGTGCAACTTATTAGGTAATGACTGCATTTCAGGTACTATACTGGGCAAAGAGAAGAAAATCAACATGTAAAACATGCTCTCTCATTCCCGTCTGTATTAGAGCTTTCATTCTGATTTGTAAAACGGTATGGATGGCAGCAACAGCACCACATTTATTTGCAGAATCCTCATAGATTTGGCCTCCATTGACTGCTTTCTGATCATTAACCAAGTATGCAGGTCATTTTTCCCTCAGTCAGAATGCCTTAGACTGTGGATTGGCACCAACCCTCTCTAGAGGGCAGTCTCTTTCTTGGGAGCTTTCCCGGTGTGTCCTTGATGGAGGTGATCATACAGGAGGTGTTGACGGGGGTTGAATATTCTCGTACCAGTCATGCCCTATTGGTTTGCCCCTGACTGGTTTGGTTGGAAGGCCTAGATCAGTCATGTGAGCCCTGCTATCTACCAATGTATGCATCCCAGTCATGGCCTGGTTTCTGCTTCTGTAATCCCACCTGGAACCATGATGAGTTTATCTGCTGCCAATCATGCTTTTGTGACCATTTCCTTTGCTCCTCCCCAGACCCTTTTTAGCTCCTTCTCAGTTCTGCACCCACAGGCCTGTTGCAACCTCCTGGCTGTGGAGAGTCTCCCTCATCCAGATATGTGTCTGTGTCTTTCTTTCAAAACTGAATGAATGCTTTCTTTATATTCAAGATGGGTTCTCTTTTGTACGCTAAAAATTTAAAAAGTTAATTATGTGACCAAGAATACATATATACATACATACTCATTAAAGGTTTATATTCTTTCAAGAAAGTCAGCCATGAATTCTACTGGAAGTGATGCAAGGTGAATTAAACAAGATGACCTACTATAAATCCATTACAGATGGTGACCCAGAAAGAAGATATTTAGTAACAAGGAAAATGTTTTTTGTAGTTTATCACAACATTAAACTTGTACACATTATCTAAAGAATAAACTATGACACCCAAACACATCAATAGCTATAACATCTACCATCTTTCGTTTTTACTTTATCTCTTAAAACGTTTTCCTCAAATTTGATGACTTTTAAAAAATGTTCATATTTATGGGAAGGCCATGTGAGCTCCAGGCGTCTATTACACCTTTAAACGAGAATTTCAGAGCACCCTCACCAAGAAGACCCTTGAAGGGACTTCTGAACCAGACATTTGATACATGGCGGACATTAGACCCTCACAGCAGCAGAGATGATTCTCACTCAAGGAGGGAAATAGTGGCATTGAATGGGGTGGCATCTTAGTTTATTAGCCAAAATAGCTCAGTTGTCGGAGTGACACTAGCAAGCAAACAAAATAACACACTCAACAAGGTTTGTGCGGTTTATAAAGACACAAGCAAACACTTTTTTGAGAAAACCAGGACACTTGGTCACTCAAAAAACAGCAGGCATGAAATGGCAGTCATCACTGCACATCTCTCCATGGTCTGAAGGACTTGACATTTCCAGAGATAACCGCCCCTTCATTTAAAGTATGAAAAAGCCCCGATGGTACGCTGAGTTAAGTAGTGTGCTGCTCACCTATAGGTCAGGAGTTCAAACTTTCTAGCTGCTCCAAGGAGAAGCATGAGGGTGTTTGTCTCTGCAAACAGTTACCGTGTCAGAGACTGTAGGGAGCAGCTCTATGCCATCCCATGGGGGCCTAGGGGTTGGAGCGGACTAGTCAGCAATGGGTGCGTTTAAAGTTCTTGACATTTCACTAAAAATGAAACCACGCAGTCTGAATGGGGCACCTCTAAATAAGGTTTAATTAGATACATTTTTATCAAATCAGCCCAAGTTCCTGGATGTTTTTTTTGAAGAAAAGGGTATTGCATTAGGTAATATAGCCTAGACTGTCTTAATGAAAAAAAACTAAACAAGGAACTTTGGTGGCGTAGTGGTTATGCATTATGCTGCTAACAACAATATCAGCAGTTCAAAATCACCAGCTGCTCCCTGGGAGAAAGATGGGGCTTTCTACTCTTGTAAAGAGTGACAATCAACAATTGCAGAAACTCACGGGGGGCAGCTCTACTATGAACTGGCATCAACTCGATGACATTCAGGTTGGTTCATTGTGGAGGCATGGCGTAATGCTATACAACGTTATTACTCATGTAATATCTCAGAACCATCCGAAATATTCTATGTGTGGCAAGGGTAGGGCAGATACTTCCTGTGTAGTCATGCAGAGTCCTGGGCTAACAGTGCCCTTGCCATCTTCAGCATGTGGCCCCTGAAACAAATAGGGATTCACTCCATAGAGCCAACCAGCAGAGGAAAGACGAATGAAGGAGCACACCTGAGCGTGTGGCTGCTGGGCCAGACCTGGAAAGAAATGGATCATTTTGGCTCAGCTCCCCCAAATTAGAAGTCAGTTGGAGGGCCGTGCCTAAAGGCAAAGGGAGATAACAGTGTGACTCTGCGCTGTGTCCAGGAGGAGAAAGTAGAAGAATTCGTAATCTGAGGCATAGACATAGAAGGACCAATTTTATTATGGTAAAGAAGTAAGTGGAAATTTAGAAGCATTCCAATTAAACAAGCTTATCTCCCATGTATGAGTATTAGGTATTGTGAAATTTTTCTAATGTACATTACAACATCTTACTTTCAGATTAATATTAATCCAACTTTATAGAGATCACTGAAAATCAGAAAGAGATCAAAAGTGCGGTCAAGATGCACTGACAATGACTGGTGACTCGAATGCAAAAGTTGAAGGCAAAGCGGATCATTAGTGGGAAAATATGGCTTCGGTTCGGCTCCAACCAGAACCAGGCTGACCCCCACCTGGGGAGGGTGTGTCACAGAGAATGACAATAGACCTTCTGGTGAGGGAAAGGAACCAACCTAGCAGGCCCAGACAGAAGCTGAAGCAAATGAAGGGGGAGGAAGGGAGCGGAGCACACCCTGGCCCACCAAGAGCTGAGGACAATAGCCCCGCTCAGAGCAGCCAATGCACAGAGAGGACCATATGGCTGGTCCCACCACAGAATGCGACATCCCGCACTGACCCATAGCCCTACAAGGGACAACACTGGAGACACATTGTGGGATGTGTGACCAAGCGGACCCAACCACACCTAGGCAAAACACTAAGGGTATGCAATAGAACAGCAAGGGGAGCAGATCAAGGAAGTCCCAAGGGAATACCAAAAATAGACTATGGGGCGAGGGTGTGACACCCCATCAGACTCCACGGGAAAATACTCCTAAAGGTCAACCAACAGACCTTGAACTATTTACAGGCTTTTCTTTCTTTCTTTTTTACTTCTTTTTGATTTTGTATGTCATTGGTTTTCTTTTGGTTGTTGCTGCTGTCGTCGCTTTGTTTTCCTGTGTCACTTTGTTTGAAACACTGTCGAGTTGTTATGTGCATATTATTATCTCTGCAGGTCTATCTAGATAAGATAGGCTGGATAAACAATATGGTTCCAGGGGGACATGGGAGAGGGGGAGGTGGGGGAAAGAAAGTGGTGTTAACCAACCCAGGAACAAGGGAACAATGAGTGATTCAAAACCAGTGGCAAGGAGCGGGTGGGAGGCCTGGTAGGGAGCTATCAAGGGCAATGTAACTGAGAGGAATTACTGAATCCCAAATGAAGGCTGAGCATGATAGTGGTACAAGAGGAATGCAAAAGGAAATAGAGGAAAGAAGTAGGAGGCAAGGGTATACATAGAGGCCTAAATACAAGCATGCACATATGTAAATATATTTATATATGATGATGGGGTAATAGATCTATGTGCATATATTTATCGGTTTAGTAGTAAGGTAGTAGATGGACATTGGGCCTCCACTCAAATACTCCCTCAATGCAAGAACACTTTACTCGACTAAACAGACATTCCTTGATACCTGTCTTCCCGACACAATCGCTGAAGACAAATGGTGCATAAGCACGTGTGGTGAAGAAGCCTGATGGTGCCCGGCTATCAAAAGATATAGCACCTGGGGTCTTAAAGGCTTGAAGGTAAACAAGTGGCCATCTAGCCCAGAAGCAACAAAGCCCCACACAGAAGAAGCAGACTAACCTGTGTGATCACGAGGTGTTGAAGGGATCAGGTAGCAGACACCAAAGAACATAAATCATCATTGTGTGCTCACCTTCCCCATACAAACGCTGAAGACAAATGTGTGCATAAGCATGTGTGGTGAAGAGGCCTGATGGTGCCCGGCTATCAAAAGATATAGCACCTGGGGTCTTAAAGGCTTGAAGGTAAACAAGTGGCCATCTAGCCCAGAAGCAACAAAGCCCACATGGAAGAAGCACACCAGCCTGTGCGATCACAAGGGGTTGAAAGGACCAGGTATCAAGCATCAAAAAACGAAAAATCATATCATTGTGAATAAAGGGGAGTGTGGTGTGGGGACCCAAGACCCATCTGTAGGCAACTGGACATCCTTTTGCAGAGGGGTAGCAGGGAGGAGATGAGTCACTTGGGGAGCAATGTAACATCGATGAAACACACAACTTTCCTCTAGTTCTTAAATGTTTCCACCCCTGACTATCATTATCCCAATTGTACCTTACAAACAGAGGTTAGAACAGAGTATGTACAGTGGTGCAGATGAAGCCCTCAGAACCAGTGGTGAGAGTGGTGATATCAGGAGGGTGGAGGGAAGGTGGGGTAGAAAGGGGGAACTGATTACAAGGATCAACATATAACCTTCTCCCTGGAGGACAGACAATAAATAGAAAGGTGGGTGAGAGGAGTTAACAGACAGTGTAACATAAGGCAAAATAATAATAATTTATAAATTATCAAGGGTTCACGAGGTTAGGGGGGAGCGGAGAGGGAGGGGAAAAATGAGGAGCTGATTCCAAGGGCACAAGTGGAAAGCAAATGTTTTGATAATGATGGGGGCAACAAATATGCAAATATGCTTGACGCAATGGATGTATATATGGATTGTGATAAGAGTTGTATGAGCCCCCAATAAAATTATTTAAATAAAAAATATGGCTTTGGAGGTAGAAATTGTACAGGAGATTGAATTATAAAATTTTGCAAGCCCGATAACTTATTCATTGAAAATACCTCTTATGACATTCAACCTAAACTGTGACTGGCCATGTGAACCATGAAAAAATGAAAACACAGGAATCAAATCAACTATATCCCTGGAAATAAACTACATAGATGCTCAATATCATCAGCCAAAACAAAGCCAGAGGATGACTATTAAAAAGACATCAATTGGTCAACTGTAAATCAAACTGAAGTTGAAGAAACTTAAACACACGATAATCAGATGCAAAATATGCCTTGAGTATATCCCAACTGAATTTAGAAACCACCTTAAGAAGAGTTGATGGATTGAGCACTAAGGATAAAGACCAGGTGAGTTTGGGGATTCCATCATGAACAGCATACGTGAAGAAAGCAGAAGGTCCTAGAAAGACAAAAATAAATAATAATAATAATAAAAGGGAAAGAGCAAATTAATGCTAGCATAGACTGAATTTGCTCTTGTTTGACAAGAGCTAAAGCACGGTAGAAACTAATGAACTAAGAGTGACAGACAGCAAAGTTCCAAATGACAGTTCCAGCATACAAATAAATTAATATAATGAAATGTGCAAGGAATGTAAAAGCCAAAAGAGAAGAACATTCCGTTTTCCTTAAGTTGATAGAACTGAAGACTAAGAGCAAAGCTCAAGCTTTAAAATGGAAGGATTCTATCAACACAATATTGAGTGGTGCAGGAAGAACTAAAGGAAGGTGGAATGACTCACAGGCTCACTCTACAAAAATACTTGGCAGACATTAAACCACTTCAAGAGGTAACATATGATAAAGAACCAGTGGCATGAAAGAATAGTAAGCTATCTTGAAGGTATTGGTGAGAAAATTAGGTTCCAGGAATTGACAGAACACAATGGCACCGTTTTCATAAATAGATGCAGTGCTGGCAGCACTTACTCATCTATGTCAGGGCATTTGGAAAAAATCTACCTGACCCAAAGAGATCCATATTTCTGTCCATTTCAAAGAAAGATGAGCCTACAGAATGCAGAATTATTGAATGTTATCATTAATAGCACATGCAAGGAAAATATTATGGGAGATAATTATAAAGAAGTTTGCAGCAATACATTAATAAGGAGCCCCGAAAAGGCAAACTAGATGCAGAAGAAGATGTAGAATGAGTATTATCATTGACAAAGTCAGATAGAGATCTTGGATAAAAGCAAAAAGCATAAATACCAGAAATATGTTTATTTGTGGCTGGTTTTTTGATTACACAAAGGCTTTCAGCTGTGTAGACCATAAAAACCAACTCTGGGCCCCCTGAGGAAAAATAGGAGACCCAAAACACTTTATTGTGCTTATAAAGAATCTGTATGTAGACCAGTAAGCACCCATTCAAAGAGAATTAGGGAATACTGCATGGTTTAAAATCAGAAATAAGGTATGTTGAGCTTGTATCTTTTTCACCATACTTATTCAATCTATATGCTGGGCAAATAAGCAGAGAAGTGAGAGTTCATGAAGGAGGAGGACACGGCAGGAAGCAGGAGAAAGTCTCCTAACAACCAGCGAGATGCAGGTGATACCATCTTGCTTGCCGAAGGTGGAGAAGAGTGAAAGCACTTCCTGAGGAGTGCCAATGACGACAGCACTTTGTACCGATTCCATCTCCACTGCACCAAAGCCACGTCCCTTCCAATGGGACCAATGGACCACGTTATGATAAATGGAGAAAATATTTGAGGTGTCAAGGATTTTATTTTACTTGGATCCTTAATCAATCCTTGTGGTAGGCTGGGTTGACTAGAGAAACAAATCCAGGGACAATATATGTGTGAAAGAACTTTATACCAATAAGTAGTAATGCATCAATAAAACATCCCAGCCCAGTCCAGATTAACTCCATAAGGTTTATATTCGCTCATAAGTCCAGTATGAGTCCATAAATCCCCCTTCAGACTCACGCAGCACAGGCACTGATGCAGAATGCAGGAAGATCACAGGCCAGTGGTGAATCAGTGGCAGTGGAAACATCTCAGCCCTGGTGCAGGTCTCTACGTGGCTCCTCCAGCTCCAGGGCTCTGGCTGCCATCAGCATGGTTCCATGTGGCTTGTCAACAGGAATGTGTAGCAGAGAGAGCATCCCACTTCCAGGGAGGAAGAGATGAAGTTTCTAGAATCCTCATGAGAAGGCATCATCGGCTATGATCTGATTGACAAACTAGACTTCACCCCATTCACTCATAATACTTCAAGTTGACACAAAGTTATATAACTACCACGATGCTTATGGAAACAGCAGGCAGGAAATCAAAGGATGGATTACAATTGCATTGAGGAAATCTGCTGCAAAATATCTCTTTAAAGAAATGATAACATTTGTTATTAAAGTATTTAAAAAGCAAATATGTCGCTATGAGGAATCAGGCACACCTGACCCTCACCATAGTCATTTCAATCCCCCTCATGGACTTGGGAAAAATGGACAATGAGTAAGGTAGACAATGGGGAGGACCAAAGAAGAATTGTCCTATTGGGATTCTAATATAGTGTGGACTTCCAGAACAAGTACATGTTGATTTAGTACAACCAGAATGCTCTTTAGAAATGAAGATGGTAAGATTTCATCTCATGTGCTGCGTTACTATGTTATCCGGAATTGCATATCCTTGGAGAAGGACATTCTATTCTGTCAAGTGTAGCGCTAGTGAGAAAGAAAATGCGGTGAGCAAGATGGATTGACCTAGTGGTGGCAACAGGGCGTCAAGCATGGAAATTATGAAGATGGCAAAGTGTTTTGTTTTGTTGTACATGGTGATGCTGAGGCGGTCTTTTTATGTCAACTGGATGGTACCTGTGTGAAGGTAGGGGTGGAGTCCAGCCTGTCAATCAAGTGGTAGCCTAGTGATGCATTCTTGGGGTGTGGCCTTTTTATGGGAGAGAGAGTGAGAACTTCTTTCTCCTCATTTGGATTCTGTGTCTACTCCAGGGGTACCGATATGAGCCAGGACCCTAGGCACTGTAGGCTCCCTGCCATGTTCCCACTACATGATTCTGTATGCCCAGGCAGGTCATCTCCTTGCTTCCACCTCTGCTTTATTGGCCTGCAGCTACTGGAATCTAAAGAGGGCTCCAGCCAGCTGGAGACCCATGAACTTAAGTTGGACTGGGGCACTTTCCTAATATAAAATTACTTCTTCTTCTTCCTCTTTTGACATGAAGTACATCTTTATTTAGGTCTGCTTCAGTTACTATTAACAATTTTCCATAGTTTTCAGTGTAGCAATCTTGTAAATATTCCATAATATTTTAAAATTGTTTATTTGGTTAACTGTTAAGATAATAATTTGTTGTATATTTTAAATAATTATAATTTCTTGGGAGTTAATAAATATATCAATCACATCAAGCGGAATTGTACCTTCCCTATACACCCCGTCCCCACCTGCCCCAAACCTTTATTCTGTTTGCTTTCCCTATAGGCTCATCAATCCTGGGCTTCATACCAAAACCCAGAAAAAGCATGAAACCCAACTACACGCAGGTGACCTCCGATGACATAACACCTCTGAAATATATCCGAATCTGAACAGTCAAACAAAACAAGCCCAAAATACAGAAAATGTTGAAAACCCAACCAGGTCCAGAATGCATCAGTGAGGGGCATCACCCGACAAAGTTTTAACAGTTCAAGTCAGATTTATACCTTGATTTCCTATGCTCGTCTCTCCAATGCACTCTGCTTGTTTGGCAACTAGCCTTTAAGAACCCAGACACTATTTTATCTGATAGCCAGGCACCATCGAATTTCTTCACCACTTCTTGCTATATAACCCGTCTCCTCCGAGTTCTCTTCCTGGAGGCCAGTATCGAGCAAGGTCATGATGATGTAAGAACTAATTGTCTGAAGTTGAAGCTGGGATTTAGTGTAAGCCCCCAACCCATTCCTGAATCTATGTTTTCTTTTTTTAAAAATTTATTATTAATTAGCAGTTAATACATATATCATTCCATAGTTCAATTATGTCAAGCATAATTGTACAATTGCTTCTACAATCATTCTTTTTTTCTTCCTGGACTCCTTGACATCATGTCCCCTCTGTCCCCCCATGCCTCCCCCTCCCCCCTCCCCTGCCCCAAGATAACTTCTTAATGTAAAGATTTTCCTTACACATATATGAGTGTCACTGATTTTTCTTTCTCCAGAAAGGCCAGCCTAACACACTTATTCTGAGTTGTTGGTACTGATCCCAAGACACCTAACAGTGCAACAGAGAGCATACATGATGATATCCACCATGATCTGAGAGGGATACACACAGAGATCCATCCATACAGATTGCTGTGTGAATTTCTGGATTATAGATATAAAATACATATACATACACATGTTATATAGTATAAACGTATATTTTTAATTTACACACCTGTATTCTAATTACATTTTTAGCATCATACCAATGTTATATGACTGAATTCTATTCTCGAGATTTTGACAGTTTATGTGAGTGATTATGCCTTTGTGTTTTTGTATTTTAAAGATAGAGAATTCTCTTTATAGGTTACACATATTTTGGAAAAACCCATAAAAAATTGTCTGATTTTTGTTCTTGTATCTCTTCCTTACCAGTAGATTGGGACTTTAACGTGGTAGTTTTCTGGCTTTCAAAATATAAGTAAAGATAAATGCTTTGACAGCTCCTATTTCTGATGATTTGGATAAAATAACCAAAATTAAGATGAATAAAATTTCCATAAAAAATTGAAATGCTCTAGTTTTGTGTGATAGTTTGTGGTAATTTTCTACCTTAGTGGGTCATAAATGGAAGGATATTTATTTTTTAATATGTAATAACTTTTAATATAAAAGCATTAAATGTGACAATTATATAGTAACTGGGCTCTAGAAAATATCTCTGTAGGTCAACACTCTTAAAATACATTATTTTCTTATTCAGAATACATACAAGGAAAAAAGTTCATGATATGAAAAATTGCACTTTAGTTTTCAATTTTATTCTCATTTAAATTTTATGACACAGTTACACTTTAATGGACAAAAATGAAGTACTAATCTTTATATCTACTGTCATTTAGTTTAGTTTCTGAGGCATGATAGGTATTATCATTGTTTAATTAAGTTTAATTCTTACAAGGCTGAGCTAAGCTTACTTTTGCATTAAAAACAAAAAAATAATTTGCTAAGAAAATTAATAACGTCTGGCAAGGAAATGCTCAGTGTTGCATATAGAACAGTCTGTTCTCAAATACTTGAGAGACTGTTATTATGATAAAGAAATTGATCCTCTAATTGCTAATGATTCATTACAATTCATTAACTTGAGGCCCCAAGGACCTTTTCTAGATACCACTCACCAGGGATCATAGGACATGAAATTAATAAACTATCTGCAAGATAAAAAGGTGAAATTATCACCCTCTCCTTCCCCATGCACAAAGAAACACTTGGTCCTTAATTCTAATTACTATTTCTTTTCATTATTTTTTCTACATAATTCTCCCCCTGAATCTATGAGATCTTTTTATGTCTTTTGCGAGGCTCAAGAACCAAACTGCTTTGATTAGGATAGTTTCTGCCTTTGATTTCTATCAATGCATCAAACTGAGTTCCAACAACTGTTTGATTTGATTTATAATCTAAGCATTTAAACATATTTTCGTTCCTTTAAGTGATTTTATCTTTTAGGTCTCTAAAGATACCTTATGAATTAAGAATCCAATCTTATAATCTGTGCAACAGAGCAGAGATTTGTATACAACACCACTCAAAACAATGGCTTCTATGGCTTCATGGCTGGAAGAATATTTAAAATAATGGGAGTGGGGGTGGGTGGGAAACAGATCATCAATTACTCCATCTTCAGAAATGTATTTCTTCAAGAAGGCTCGCTAGGCTCAACACAAATGAAAGTGTAGGCCTGTTCCTAGCAGAGAGAGGGCTGTGCTATACTAGAAAGAATATTAGATATGGAATAATAAAGCTTGGTCTTGAGTTTTAGTCCTGTGCTTAAGATATCTACCACAAGGTATTGATTATTCCATCACCTCTTGAATCCTTGCATTCAATGTGGTGATGAAATGAAATTACTTACTTTTGGCTCATGTACCCTTTGTCTTTGTAACTCATCCTAGATGATTCGGTGAGCTCATGACAATGGGTGTATAACATACAAATATTGAGGACGAGCCAGTTTTACCATTCTACTGGTATAAGAGTGAGCCATCCTCAAGCAAAGAGAGAGAATCCCATGACCACCATGAAAGAAGAGCCATCAGGAAAGCACATGCAATCTCCCTGTCTAAATTGGCAGAGACAGTAAACATATCAGAGGCCACAACATCGAGATCATAAGACAGAGCAAGAAGTCGCTCCTGAGTTATACTCAATTATGGTCTTTGCAGCCATAACTCTTTTGTGATATATCCTAATTCTGGATTTCATAGCCCTGTGGATGTTGTCCCGTTTTGGAGGACATTATCTACTAATGAATAGGAAGAGGATGAGATTAAGCTCTGGCTTTAGGAGAGTGGGTGATTCAGGCTGGTTGGCTACTCAGCTGCTGTTATTTGTAATGGATATAAGAAATGATGTGTTATGGCTGACAAGAGAGGAGTTGCTTCCATAGTGACCTGAGGCAATGTCTGGCTGATGAAGATTAGTAGGAGGCCAATGTCTCCTGGACGCATGCTGCCAGGGACCCCCGGTCATATATGCCTAAATAAGATTCAGTCCATAGTGCTATATTGGGATGACATATCAACATATTATATATGTTCATTTGATTGCACTATTAATAATATAACACCAACCAAATGAACTTGCCTTGCAAGAGTCTGGTGAGTAGGTGGGGGAAGACACTGATGGATTCCCCTGTGAGTAATCGTGAACAAGTGTCTGCAGCGCCATCCTGCTGTGTCTAAAATGATCCCTCTGAGAGGCAGGGCATGGGATTTCATCAGTGGCAAGAACCAGAAGGGCATTTCCTCTGGATCCAGCATCTGGCTTACCTATGCCTGACATTCAGATGTTGGACTGAGCCGCACCCACGACCACATAGACACTTCCTCAAACGTTCCCGGGCTTCTGTGGGACACTGCAGCAATTCTCAGAACTCAGAAACAGGAGGAAATACTCAAGGAAGGAGTGGGGCAAATGGAACAGACTAGGGTATTGGAAGAATGAGACATTTGGGACTTCTTCAATCGCCAACTCCTTGAGACTAGTTTGGTATTAATTCTTACAAAAGAAACTATTTACACAGCACCTAAACCATGAAACAGCATGGTGGGCTTCCCTATCCATGGGACAAGGCAGAGGTTAAGGCACCAGCTTGTTGAGAGGCTGAGAACCAGACAGATATTCCTGCCAGCATGGCTAAGAAAAAGTGCTATACAAAGAAAAACTGTTTCCTTATAATTTTGTCACCTCTAAGCTTCCCTAACAATGCCCCCACCCTAATCATGAGTATTGTTTGAGCTATATTTCCACGTTGCAATGAACATAGAACCCAGCAGAGTACAGTGCTGTGGAAGGGATGATTGGTGTTAGAACTGGGGAATGATGGGTGGAGGGTAGAGGTCCACGGAACCTCTCAGCCCGTGACTATGGTTCTTGGTCTAATGTGGAACTGGATTCTCCGGCTCCTTATTGTTGCTGGAGGAGGTCAGACTGCCTTCTGTGTACTTCTTCAAATATAAAAAGGTTTAGCACAAAAAGGAACTTGAAGGAATGTCATATAGCCTATCAAGTTTTGTTTGCAAAACAAAATTTATAAATTCCTATTTATAAAATAAAAAGGAAAACATGTTCCTCACAGAATTGTCATGAATACAAAATGAGGGCATTTATAAGAAAACAGAGCAATGATTTGTGATGAATACAAATATTTAAAATTGTTATTGGCTCCAGTGCCTGGCAGCCTGGGAGCATCACACATCAGTGCAGACACGGCCAAGACCAAGAACAACACCACGCACAACCAAGCCCCCAGACAGCACAGAAATGGCATCAAGAAGCCCCAAACATGGGCTTTGCCAATAAGCACGAGAAGGGCCTGAAGAAAATGCAGGCCAACAAGGCCAAGACCATGGATGCTTGTGCGAGGCTATCAAGGCTCTTATGCAGCCCTAGGAGGTCGAAGAAAAGAGCCCAATGGGCATCAATGTCAAGCTCAGTTGACTGGCCTCCATGCCCACCCACGCTTGCCAAAGATCTGAAGCTCTGCTAACCCAAGGCCAAGGTTCAAAGCAAGGCTGATGCTCCAGCCAAGGCAAGGCCTTAACTCCAGCTCAAGTTCCCACAAGTGAGACATCTCCATCTGAGGACAAGAGGGACGGATGTGACCCCTGGGTGCCATCTGTATGGAGCTTGTTTCCTGCGCTATTTGTCAAATATAACTCAGGCTGGGAAAAAATATTATTAAGAAATTTTGGCTTTCTTTACCAAATCTGGGTAGCCTGAAGTTGTCAGAACCTAATAATAGCCACTCCTTTTGGAAAACCATTTCATTGGGCCTCTGAGTTGTTAGCATATAAATTCAGACACACAGGGCAGTATGCTGTGCCTCCTAGTACTCTACATTAAAGGGAAGCTTAGTACTGTTACAAAATGAATATTACAAGTGGATGGCTTTAACAAATGTAAATTTATTTCCCCCCACAATTTAGGAGGCTAGAAGTCTGAATTTCGAGTGCCATCTCCTGGGAAAGGCTTTCTGTCTGTTCTGGGGAGCACCTCAACCCCGTCTTCTCTAGCAGTCTTTGACTCTCCTGGTGCTCTCCATCTGGTGTCTGCCCCTCCCCACCCCCACCCCCCACTCCTTTCAAGCTTGTTCCTCTGGGTCTGTGTTCTTGTTGGATGCCCTGGGGTTCATCCCAACTCATGACCCCCATAGGAGAGCCATCAGGCTGCCTCCACTGTGGTCTTCCCCCGGTAGCTCGGCACAGCTTTCCTCCAGTCGAGTGCCTGGGGGTGTGGACTGGGGCCCTTTCCTTTAGCATTTGGTCACTTTGATCACGGTGCCCCCCGGGGGTTCCTTTTCTCTCTGTGTTGCTCACTCAGGAGTGGAAGGGTTAAGACACATCCTAGATTGACATTGCTTCACTATCAAAACAAGGAACCCCCTGTCTTCAAAGGAGGTCCTATCCTTAGGTATTGGGGTTAGGATCCCAACACATACTTCAGGTGGACACAATTGAGTATGTGCCAGCATGTTGGAGATAATATTTTTGAACATTTTCCTAGGTAGTCACAGTTTGGTCATTGTGCCTTCTCATGTAGATGACATGAAAGAAGATCCAGTAATGAAGAAAAGATAGACCTTAATACGTGCCCTGCTTTTGTATTTTTTTTTTTTTTGAGAAAAAAATATGTATTAGAATTTGTTTCTGTTTACTCAAGAAAATGGTCAGATGAACATTTGTCTGAAGATATATAAAATACTCCAATATTAAATCAACCTAGACACAGCCTAAATATAAAACTAGAAATAATGTCAGCTTTCTGACACACAGCCCAGTTATGTTGCTAGGGAGCCAAGTGTGTCATCTTAGGGGAACGAAAAGAGGCAGCAGTCAGCTGACCCTTGTAGTACTCGATGCTTCAGTCCTTCCTAGCTCTGTCACCTGGGGAAGTTAATTGAGTCTCGCGGAGCTGTAGATTCCTCTTCTGGACAAAGGGAACATAATCATTTCATGGCCTGCCTCCAAAGAAATAATGGCTGTGAAAAGCCTTCTAAACTATAATATACAATGAAGATCAATGGGGTATTTGCGATTTTGAAAATGCAGGAGTGCTGTCATTATCACCATGGTCATCATCATTATTGTTAACATCACTGTTGCAGTAGCTATAATTACCTGAGCATTATGTCACAGTGACTTCAACAATGATTTCATTCTATCTTAGCAACACTTGTTCAAGTTAGGTATTATTACCCCTACTTTAAAGATGTAGCCACTTGAACACAGAGAGGTTCGTCACCTGTCCACAGTCTTGGCCACTAAGCTGGTAAATCTCTAGCTTGGGTCTAAATACAGTCCTGTATCTCTAGCCCTTGCATTCACATTGAACCATGCTTATTCATCCTCTTGAGCCACTTTCCCCAAACCAAGCACTCACATCCTGAGGTCCTTCCTGCTTGGCCTACATTGGTTCATGCTTGCACAGTTTACAACTGGTTTGTGGAAGCTTCTCAGGGAAGAACATTCTGCTATAAGCTCACCCCTGTTCCTGGGGCCTGAACATACCCCAGCCATTCACTGAATCCAGGGCTTCACAAAGCAGAGCCTGATCTCACACTTTAGGGAATGAAACTCTCGCAGGTCTGGTGACTTTCTCTCTCTGTGTCTTTAAGGATGTGTGTTCCCAGGAGCAAATTAAGCAGGTGACAGTAATGGAGAGCAATTTTTCTGTTTTAAGCCAATGTGTGAGCCCATCATCTGTGCAAGTGACACTCACATTTGTCTCATGTCCTCCTTAGTAATATGAAATGTAGACCCAGAATGCTATGAGCCATACAATCAAACCAGGTCTGTTGCTACTAACTATTCCCCAGAGACCTGGATCTCTCAGTGCCAGTGTGGCAATTACATCATCTCCTGTCAACTTGAGCCAAGGGGTGGAGTCTAGCCTATCAGTCAGGTCATAGCCAATGATGCCTGTCTGAGGCCATGGCTTTCTCCTGAGGATTCTGGGAACTCCTGTGTTCTTCCCTGGAGGTGGGACACACACTCACTCTGCTTCACATTCATTCTGTTGACAAGCCACATGGTAGTCAGAGGTCTGGATCTGGAGCAGCCACATGGAGAGCCACGCCAGCACTGAGATGCTTCTGCAAGGCTATTCACCCTCTGGCCTGTGATCGCCCCGCTTTGGCATCATTGCATATGCTGTGTGAGTCTGTAGAAGAATACATGGACTAGTATCAGTTATAGGGGCTAATATCGGACTTATAGGCTAATATCAAACTTATGGATTTGATCTGGATTGGGCCAGGATGTTTTCTAAATATACAATTACTCTTGGATATAAAACTCTCTCTTATACACATATGACTGTCTCTGCATTTGTTTCTCTAGTCAACCCAGACTAACACAACCATAACATCGATCCGAACTCATGGTGGACCTATAGGATAGAATAGTACTATCCCTGTGGATTTCTGAGACTGTGGCTCTTTGTGGGCATAGAAAGCCTTTCTCTCATGGAGAAGCCGCTGGTTTAGAACTGATGACCTAGTGATTAGCAGGCACTGCACACCCCACTATGCCACCAGGGCTATCAAGAACATGGACAGAGCACAGTACATTTTACAAATCTTGCTAACATTTCCCTCACAAGATATTTGAACCCCCTTTTTAAAAAAATTGGCAAAAAAGGAAAAGGAGGGCATTATTGTCTTCTGAGTTTGCTCTGGGGGACAGAATGATCTGAGTACTCACCATAAATGTGATTTGGGTGAGTTTCTTACAATCTCTGGGAAGTGAGTACTACTTGCCTTACAGCAGAGTGTTGAGTAAGTAAAATGGACCCCAGCCTTCCAGTTAGTAGCCAAGTGCTTAATAATTGATGCTACCTGGAACTCCATTTTCCATGGATTCACCTGGGTCATTTGAAATATATTTCCTAATTAACTTTACTTCTCCATGGATATTTTGGATATGTGACCTTTTATGTCATTTGTTTATATGACAACAAGGTAGTCATGGGTGGAGGAGTGTTGCTGGAGATTGTTCCTGCGGATCCTGGAATATATCGAGCCAGAACAGAGAGAATCAGGAGAGCACTGCTTTTCAATAAGCACCTGCAATTAACTGCATCCCATGTGGCTTTTAGTTTGTGGTTTTGTTCAAGCACATAATCGTGGAGTGATGTGCCCAAACTGGGGTTGTAGGTTTCATACATATATTCACAAACCATAGACCTTTTAATAATCCTTTTTTCCCCTTTTTGCTAAGAGAGTTTACCAGTTTGAGGAATAATGATTCAAACCCCACCCACCCACCCCTTTTAAAGGAGAATAACTTCTTTAAAATACATTCCTCTAAAAACAGTTGAAGCCAACTGTTAACATGATGAGCCACTAATCAAGATAATTAGGGAAAGTCAAATCTACACAGAAGCACATTGGAAGAAAGGCCTGGAGATCCATTCTGAAAAATCAGTCATTCAAGAAACCTCTCTGAAGTACAGCTCTGCTCTGACTCTCGTAGGTCTCCAATGAGGTAGAGCCAACTAGACATACTCGTATTATTTATTCTTTACTCTTCCTTAAAAGAGGTTCCCTTCAAAGGAAAGTGATTAGGCTACAGATCAAATGTTGGTGGCAATACAATTCTCGTGTCTGAAGAGTTCTCATAACTTGAGGCTGCCAGAGGAGAGCTGCATCGCTCTCTTGTTTTCTTCCCTACTCAATCCACCTTGGTAAATCTTGTTCAGTTGTATCTCCTTTTTTTTGTTTATATTTAATAATTATGGTTTTATATCTACTTTATCTTTCATTCCTTGGTTGGATTTTTTCTCCAAACAAGACAGATTTAGAGACTTATTCAACTCCGTGTTCTTCAAAAATACCTTCATTTGCCTCACCAGGAATTCCCTCAAATAGCCCTTTTCCTCCTCCTGAGAGAATAGCTCGTCAGCTCACTCCTAATACTCGGCAAGAGTTTCCCATGGCCCCAGGATTCATACCATTCTCTTTAGAATGCCTGCCAATCCTTTAAAGTCTCTTTTCTCCGTCTTCCCTATCCATGTTCTCGTCTCTGACAAATTCCTTGACTATATTCTATGGACCATCAACACTTCTAGTTCATCAGATTTTCATCAATCCTACAGTTATCTAGATAGTAAGCTGCAGATTGGTCAGAGCTGCAAAAACTCAGGAACAACTTTGAATCACCTGAAAAACAGAAATGAGAAGAGCATGTTTTCCTTTGTGTCATATCTGAACCAAAGTAATAGGAATTCTGCTGGAGGGGTCAGTTTGTAAATGAAATGAAAATATTTAGTCAATAGAAATGCCACATATACCTCTAAAGGGGATGTTGAGTAAGGAATCTTTTAAATTTCTTCTATAGTCAGACCAACACTCGATCAGTTAGTGGATATGAAACTTGTAGGGCCCCCAAACACTACATTGGATGAGTCTTAACAGGATACTAAGTGAGGGCTCATTCTCCTCTACACAATAAACTGTCTTTGGATACTATACATAGGGAGGTGGCTTAGGAGACACTGAGAAGAAACTGTACTGATTATCATCAAGGTACATTTGAACTGGATTCAGAGACATGTGAGAGTAGGGGTGTGTTTTTAAATTAATTTACATTTTATTTATTCATTTAAAAACCAGTAAGACTCCTGAGCCAATTTTCTCATTTTTCAAATGTATGATTTAATACCTAATTTGCACAATCACTATGAAGGATAAATTGAATAAAAAATTTACAAAACAGCATCAGAAAAGGCTATAGCTTATAGTAAGTGTTCATTACATATAGAGTGTCTAACTGCATCTTCAGTTTTAGAGTTTCCCCTAAATCTAAAATTTCAGAGGTCATATTTTCTCGTTGGTATATAATCACACACCGAAGACAACTTTTAAAGTATAAAACTCACTGTTTTTAGTAGAGACACAAAGTTCTGCAGCTAAGACCACTATCAAATTCCAGAATATTTCTATAACCCTTCAAGTAAACCCCAGTTCCTGCCCCATAGAACAGAAGTTCTCAGCCTTCCCTGCCCCTTGGGAGAAAGGCCCTGAAATACCCATGACAAGGCAATAACTTCTTGACCATCCTCAAAACTGTGTAAGAAAGTGCCCATACATCCCTCCAACCCAGTAAGGAAGGCCACAGTCACCCCTGCCCCTGAAAAAGAAGCCCCAGGCAATATCAAAGACCCTTTAAAGAAGGCCCCTGGAACCCTTTTCTGTCCCAGCAAGGTACACCCCATCTGTCTAGGCAACCCAACAAGGAAGTCTACAGTCATCTTGCTTATAGCCAAGGAATGCCCCAGCCATCCCACAGCCCAAGGAAGACCCTGGCCATCACTTTGATGCAGCAAGGAAAAATTTGGCCATTTCCGGACTCACTAAGAAAGATCCCTGGCTGGCCCCATGCCCTACCAAGGAAGCTCTTCGTGTCTCTGCACACCACCAAGACAGGTAACAGCTGTTACTGTGTCCCAAGAAGACCAATAAAGGTGCTCCCACAAGATCAACAGCCTTCCCAAAACTAACAGTGACCTTACCATGACACGGAAACAGCAGTAAGTTGCAGCTCACACAAAGAAAACAAGAAAAACAGAAACACACAACTGAACAACAAACAGAAAAGGCCCTGGAAATACCAGAAATAGAATTCTGAAGACGATGTTCAGCTACTTTCAATGGATGGAAGACATGTTCGAGAGAACAATAGAAATAATGAAAAACTAAAGCTAGACAACAAATAGAATTACAGAAGATAAATGAGGTGAAAACATTAGGTAACATGGTAAAATAATAGAGTAAAAGAATGAAAGAAACAGAAATCCCAATTAGTAAACTTGAAGACAATTCCTTGGACTACAATTGACCAGGGAAGCGATGAAAAAACGGGCAAAGGGATCTGAAGAAACCCTAAGACACATGTTGGACACTGTCCAGAGGAGCAATATAAATCTCATGGAATTCCAGAGAAGAAGGAAACAAAGAAAAGCAAGAAACCATGGAAGAACATTTCCCTGAGACAATAAAATATGAGAAAATAACGATTGAAGAACCTGAACGACCCTCAAACAGGACAGACCAGTAAAGAAAAGCACCCCACAGTCTCCAAACACTCGCAGTTGCGCCAATTGCCACAGAAGCAGCAGTCAGCCACCTTCTCCAGCAGTAGAGGGAAGTTAGGGAGGAAACAGTGGCTTAGAAAGGAAAATAAAAATAAGCTGGAATTCCTCAACAGAAACCCGGCAGACAAGAAGAAAATGTACTGACATATATAAAATACTGCAAGGGGAAAACTGCCAGCCAACAATCGTATGTTCAGCAAAAATATCCCTCAAATAGGAGGGAGAAATAAAAATGTTTTCAGACAAGGAAGAATTACAGGAATATGGGAAAACAAGACTAAAGTACTAAAAGAGCGCATTGACTAGAGAATCAACAGCAGCACATAAACCAGAGAGCCATGTAAGAGAGAAGACCACTAATAACCCAACGCTTTAGCTAGTGGTCAAAGTAGTATGTGGAAAAACAGGAAGAATAAAGAAATCAGTAAAACCACCAAATCAAAACAAAGCACAAAGACACACAGCAAAATATCAGCAAAAATCTGCACTATCAACAATGACATTGAATGTTAATAGACTAAATGCCCCAGCCTAAAGAGAGGGAGTAACAGACTGGATAGGAAAGCATGAGTCATCAGTATGCAGACTACAAGAAGAAAAACACCTCAGCCACAAAGAGAAAAATAGACCAAAACAATGAAAGGATAGAGAAAAATTTACAAGTTAAGGCAACCAAAAAGGGTGGAAAACACACACACACACACAACTAAACAACAACAAAAAAGGATGGCAAAACTAATCTCCAATAAAGTATATTTAAAAGCAAAAGGCATGATGAAAGACAGAAAAGGACAATATAATGATTAAAGGGACAATATAACAAGAAGAAATATCCATAATAAGCATATATGTACTGAAATAAAAACCCTCGAAATGCATAATGCAAACTGTTTCAGAGTTGAAGAGAGAAGTGGACAATAGAGTAATAATAGCATAGGGTTTCAAAACACCACTCTTGTGTAAAAATGGATAATCAGGAAGGAAACCAAAAAAGACAAAAAAGAATTAATAACAAAATTAATCAAATTGACCTCCTACACATATACAGAACACTCCGCCCAAGAATAATATAGTATGCATATTTTTTCCAGTGCACATAGAACATTGTCTATAACATGTTAGGTCATAAATCAAATCTTAATGAATTTAAAATTATTGAGAAATCCAACATCAGCACGCAAGCCCAACATCTTCAACCACTGCAGCAAGAGCAACAAACGGAACTGTTACCTGCCAGTAGAAATAAATCGAAAAGATTAGAGCGGAAATGAGTGGACTGGACAAACAAAACAAAACAAAAATAAGGGAACTGGAAAACAGAAAAAACAATAAAAAAAATCAACAAGCCAAAAAAATGGTCTTTGGCAAATTTAACAAAATTAAACCACTAGTAAATTTACCAAAGGAAAAGATAAAGAAAATGAACGCGAGTTCCGGGAAGACGGCGGACCAGGGGACCTGCTCACTTTGAGAGTCTCTCAAACAAGGCGGGTTTGGGGTCCAGGTAGCCAAGTGGTAGGAGTCTGGTGAGTGAAATATCCCCCTGGGCCAGCACTCCACCTACACATCTGTCCTGAGCCGGGGCGTCCGTGATCCAGGTCCCGATTCGTGGGACATCATGGGTCACTAAGCCCCTGCTATCGACCTAGACTAGCTCTAGCCCCACTCCACCCCCAGACTGGGACCCTGCCCCCAGAGTCGCTTGCCTGCTCCGCGGAGACAGGTGGTGGCGGGACCTCTGTCAGCAGTTGCCTACTTACGGGACCCCACTAGGAGAGTAGCTTCTCCTTCTGGCGGGTCCCCTCTCCACATGTCAGTAATCTGCCCCTGGACTCACATCCTTCCCGCCCTCCATCCAAGTCCTGGGTGGCTGACCTGCAATATACTAGGAACTGCCTGAGTGACCCTCACAGGGGACCATCCACCCCCACTGCTGCCTGGGACCTCTCCATCGGCACCCCGTTTGTCGGCCAGCCGCCCGTAGCCTAGCTCCCACTCCTTTCCCAGCCCGCGAGGCGGAGCTGTGTACTTTCCGCCAGCACCACACCGCTTCTCTCCGGTTCACTGCGTCTCAGCGGGAGCCCCAGCGGAGCACTAAACCGGCCTGCCACGGAACAGTGGGTGCTCCTGCACACTGGGCGCACTGGCGGCGGGCTTCTGCATGCTTGACGGAGCGACCTTGCCCTCCCTGGGGCGCTTAGGGATTTTGCGTGCCCAGTGGCTCTGAGCCTGCCTCATGTCGTGCTCCCCGCAGGGCAGAGCGCAGTTGCCATTGCCGGCTGCTTCCCGCCAGAGCCACCGCTGTCCAATCCAGCCTGGACCACATCGCTAAGGAGCCTGCACCGCTCATAGGGCCGGTGGCACTAGCGATAAACGCCTGCCCACTGGCTAGGGAGCCTGTGAAACGGCCTTTTGGCCCCCACCAGAGCTGTCTGCGTGCTCCACCGGCGCCTATCACTCCAGTGCCCCGCGGGATCCCCAGGCCAGCTCCAAGCCGGCCCCAGCCCTCTCCAGCCGGCATAGGAGGCGGGCATTGCGGCCTGTGCCTCTCAACACCCCTTGCGGCCCCAGTCTTTCACAGACGGTGCAGGAAGCTCGCCCTGTGGGACATCCCCCACCTTCTTAGCGGCTGCCCACAGGCTCCCCAAGCATGGCCTCTACTCGCAGGCTCCACTCTGTAGGCCTGCAGAGACCTGGGAGGGCTTGCTGAGCAATTTCCCCCTACATAGCCCTGCTCTGGAGCCCAGATCAGCACCACGTCCCATGGCAGCGAGGCCTCGCCCACCTCTGCCTTCTATTAGGCATTGCTAGAACTTGGAAGGAAAAGGGGGCGGGGGGAATCTAAATATATACACATATATATATCTTTTATCTCTTGTTGATTTTCTCTTTTTTCTCTTTTACTTTCTGTGCTTTCTTCTCTCCCTTCTTTCTTCCTCCTTTTCCATTATTGCTTACTTCTCTTCTGCCCCTTTTCTATAGATTTTCCTTCTATCTCTTTTTTCTTTTTCCACTTTCACTATTATCACTTCTATTCTCTCCTCTTTTATAGCTTCTCCTTTATTTTCTCTCTCCATTCTTTTTCTTTTTCCTCCCCAAAATTTTTTAAAAATATTTTTAAATTTTTAACTTTTTCTTTTTTATTACTAAACAAACAAACAAAAAGGCTGCTAAGTGTACCCTGACAGACCAGGTCAAAGCAGCCTGGGGGCACTCGCAGAGGCCCTACCCCCGACTCGAGTCGCTGAAACATCTCACCACTGCTGGTCATTAAGCCTACGGGGAACTCTGCCTACACAGCAGTCTGACACATCCTTAGAGTAGGTCAAAGGCCTGAGAGAATCCTTAACAGTAATACAGATAAGGGTCCCCTGGCCTAGCAGAAACATGGGGCCTATGAAAGGATCAAGGAAAAATCAGCAGATCAACAATAAAACAGAGACAAAACATAGTAGCAGAGCTAACGTCTCTCATAGAAAAAACAGATACAGATCTGCCACAGAGGAAATCTTCAGAGGTCTGCTCGCAGTAATACAGGAGTTGAAGGCAGCAACCCAGAACAAGGATTCAATAATAGAGGAGATGAAGTCCACAATAGAGGGGATGAAGTGCACCCACCAAAGGGAACTGCAGGAGCTAACAGAGGATGTAGCTGAAGTCACACACAAGGTCACAGAATTTAAGATTATACTTGAGGAGGCAGAGAACCATATCAGCGACCCCGAAGACTCTCAAAGAGACCTAAGCAAGCGAGAAAGACAGTCAGATAGGAAAATTAAAGAAGATAGCCTGAGAGCAATGAGAGATGCTATGAAGAGGAATAATATTCGAATTATCGGTCTACCTGAAGTCAACACAACACACAAGTCGACAGTCAAGATAGCAAAGGAATTTTTGGAAGAAAACTTTCCCACCCTAACAAGGGAGAACCAGGCATTCATACAGGAAACAGAAAGGACACCAGCTAGTCTAGACCCCAAGAAGAACACCCCAAGACATACAATAGTAAAAATATCCAACTTCGAGGAAAAAGAGAAAATTTTACGAGCAGCAAGAGAAATGAAGACAATAACATACAATGGAGCGCAGGTAAGAATATGCTCAGACCTATCAGCAGATACCATGAAGAGCAGGAGAGAATGGAGCAACATCTTCCAAAAGCTGAAAGAGAAAAACCCCTACCCCAGAATCCTGTACCCTGCCAAGTTATCCATTAAGAAAGATGGTGAGATAAGGATCTTCCAGGACAAGGAAAGACTCAAAGAATATGCTGCAAAACACCCGAGCCTGGGGAAGATACTGGCTGACTCAACTCCACCAAGAACAAAAAGGGGACCACCTTATAGCCCATCTCCATCTAGAAGCCAACATGCCAGCAACAATTACCAAGACAAGAGGGTCTCAGATGGAAAATAAGACAACATAGAAAATCTCCCCTCAAACACAGCACTCTGATACGATGTGAGATAGGTAAAGATCCAAAACACAAAACTAGGTATGAATGACAACTATGAATCCACAGATAGTGATGATAACTCTGAGTTCCAATGGACTCAATTCGTACATTAAAAGAAAAAGCCTTGAGGATTGGCTCAGAAAATATAATCCATCAACCTGTTGCCTGCAAGAGACACATCTTAAGCACACAGACAAGAATATGCTAAGAATAAAGGCTTGGCAGAAAGTTTACCAATCAAATTCTAGCTCCAAAAAGGCAGGGGTGGCTATCTTAATCTCCGACAATATTGATTTCAAGATCCAAACCATAAAAAGAGACAAAGAGGGACACTACATAATGCTCAAAGGTCCAGTAAACCAAGAAGCACTTAGCATATTGAATATCTACGCTCCCAACAATGATGCGCCGAAGTTCGTCAAACAAACTATTAAGAAGATGAAAAAAGAAATCACGGACTCAACAATCATAGTAGGCGACGAACACTCCGCTGTCAGAGAAAGACAGATCACTGGGAAAGAAGCTTATCAAATATGCCATAGAACTAAACAATGTAATTAGGCAACAGTACCTGACAGATATTTATAGAGCTTTCCATCCAAATGCAAAGGGTTTCACATTCTTTTCTAGTCCACATGGATCTTTTTCAATACACCACATGCTGGGACAAAAGTCCAGCCTGAGTAAATTCAATCACATAGATATTTTCCAGATATTTTTCTCAGATCACCATGCCGTAAAGCTGGAGATTAAAAAGAGGATGTCCAAGAAAGCAAGGTCAACCAATTTGAGGATGAACAACGATCTCCTGCTATATGAATAGGTACAGACCCAGATTAGAGTGGATATCAGGAAGTTTTTAGAAATCAATGAGAATGAGAATACAATGTATCAAAACTTATGGGACACTGCGACGGCAGTTATCAGAGGTAACTTGATATCATTAAATGCCTATATGAAAAAACAAGAGAGGCATATGACAGATACATTAACACAAAACCTCCAACAACTAGAACAGAGTCAGCAGAACCACCCGTCAAATAACAAGAGAAAAGAAATAATAAAAATCAGGGCAGAGTTAAACCAGTGGGAAGACAAGAGAACAATACAAAAGATAAATGCAGCTAAAAGCTGGTTCTATGAAAGAATTAACAAAATTGACAGTCCCCTGGCAAAGCTTACCAAGGATATAAAGGAGCAAAAATCAATAGCTAGGATGAGGGATGAAACAGGGGCAATAACAACAGACCCCAATGAGATTAAAAGGATAATCACAAAATACTATGAAGGTCTGTATTCTAATGAATTCAGAAACATAGAAGACATGGATAAATATTTGGAAAAATAGTCTCTCCCTAGAATATCTCAGACAGAGATCAATGACCTCAACAAACACATAGCGAAAGAAGAAATAGATAGAGTCATTAAAAATCTACAAACAAAAAAGCCTCAAGGCCAGATGGCTTCACAGCAGAGTTCTACCAAGCATTCAGGGAAGAGTTGACACCAATCCTCCGCAAAGTATTCCATAACATAGAAGAGGATAGCAAACTCCCAAACTCATTCTGCGAAGCCAGCATTACTTTGCTACCCAAACAGGGCAAAGACCCCACAGGTATAGAGAATTACAGACCAATATCTCTAATGAACATAGATGCAAAAAATTCTTAACAAAATATTGGCCAATAGAATACAAAAGTATATAAAACATATCATCCACCATGACCAGGTAGGATTCATTCCAGGGAAGCAAGGATGGTATAACATCCGAAAATATATCAATATTATACATCACATAGAGAAGAAAAAGTATAAAACTATATGATAATATCCATAGATGCAGAAAAAGCATTTGACAATATCCAACACCCATTCCTAATCAAGACACTCATGGAGATAGGATTGGAAGGTAAATTCCTCAATCTGATACAAGCTATCTATGAAAGGCCAACAGCCATCATCATAGTCAATGGAGAAAAGACAAAAACAATCCCACTGAAAAAGGGTACAAGACAAGGATGCCCCCTGTCCCCACTTCTATTCAATATTGTTTTGGATGTTCTGGCTAACAACATAAGACAGTGGAAGGACATCAAAGGGATCCAGATAGGAGAAGAGGAAGTGAAACTATTGCCATTT
>NW_022103906.1:100989265-100990519 GCF_000313985.2 Echinops telfairi | reverse complement strand
TGGAGATACCTAAAGAAAATGGAAATTGATCTACCTTATGACCCAGCCATCCCTCTACTGGGTATAATATACCTGGTGGAAGCAATAAATAAAACACGACCAGTCATCTGTGCTCCAATGTTTATTGCGGCACAATTCACAATCGCAAAGACTTGGAAACAGCCTAAGTTTCTCTCGACAGACGAGTGGATTAGTAAACTCTGGCACATAAACACAATGGAGTACCATGCAGCACTGAAAAGTCAGGACGATCACAAGAAACACCTCATCTCATGGGAAGAGCTGGAAGGAATCATGCTAAGCTAGGTAAGCCAAAAGCAAAAGGACAGGTATAACATGATTCCCCTGAGGTAAGTACAATCAGCACGCCAGGAATAGAAAAATAAACACCTATCTTGCAATAAACAGGTGGAAGCATAGACAGTTGGAGGGAGGGCAAGCCACATCTAGGAAGGTACATGAGAGTCCAACATAAAGAAGGGGAAGGGGGACAAGTGGAGGGAGAAGCTGGGTGGGGAGAAATTGAGTTGATGGCACAGGGGGAACAAGGCACTAACCCACCCAGGGGGAGAGTATTGGTTGTGTCCCCACAGAACTGGAACGTACATACAGACCCCATCAGGACACACCAAACCAGAAGAGCAACGTAACACGCGGAGGAATCCACAAAGAGACTGGACCATACGCCGGCCCTAACCAGAATTAGCCCAACCCCCACCATGGAAGGGAGCACCACAGAAAAGGGAGTACCACAAAAATGGTGTGAGAAAGGAACTGACCTACCACAACACACCCAGAAGGAAGCTGAAGCAAAGGAAGGAGGAGGAAAGAAGAGGAGCACAACTGGGCCCACCAAGCTCAGAGGATGATAGCCCATCTCGGAGGGCCCAGTGTACAGAGAGGACCATATAGCTGTCCCCACGGTAAGCCCACGGCCCTGCATGGGACAGCACTGGAGACACAGTGTGGGATGGGTGACTGAGTTGACCCCACCACACTGAGGCAAAACACTGGGGGCGTGCAATGGAGTGGCAGGGAAGCAGAGCAAGGAGGTCCCGAGGGAATACAAGCGAGGGACTCTGGTGCCAGGACGTGGCACCCCATCAGACTTGTCCGCAAAACGCTCCTAAAGATCAACAAACAGACCTTGAACTACTAACGGGAGATTTTTTTTTTCCTTTTTTTTTTTTTCAGCCTATTTGTTTTGTTTTTTTTCCTTTTTTCTCTTCTTTTAAATTTTGTATTTCAGTGGCT
>NW_022103906.1:100966946-100987610 GCF_000313985.2 Echinops telfairi | reverse complement strand
GATGAATTTTATGAGACCCAATAAAATGATTTTTTAAAAAGAAAATGAACGCATATAGAATTAGACATGAAAAGGATGACAGCACAACAAAACCAAATGAAAGAAAAAGTACAATAGCACATTACTATGAATGACTGTATGCCAACAAATGTGGAAACCTAGATGAAATGGACAAAATTCTAGAAACATACCATATACCAAAATTAACATTGAATCATTTAGAAAATTTCAAGAGCAATAATAAAATAAGAGATGGGTTAGGTCATTTAAAAAACTTCTGACCTCAAAATTTCCAGGGCCAGATGGCTTCATGAGGAATTCTACCAAGTATTCAGGAAAGATCACACATTAATGCTACACAGAGTTCCCCGGAATATGCAAAAGGACATCAGATCCCCTGCTACCCAAAACTAGGCAAAGACACTACAAAGAAAACTACAGACCAATATTCCTTTTCAACATAGATACAAACATTTTCAACAAAATCCTGGCCAATAGACTCTAACAATATCAATATCAATATATATAAATACCCCATGATCAAATGGATTCATTCAAGGTACACAAGGATGAATCACTTTAGAAAAACTATCAGTGTAATCCCACCATATAAACAAAACAAATATAAGAACCACATGATCCTATTAATTGATTTAGAAAAGACGTGATAATATTTAACACCATTTGTGATAAAAATAAATCAACAACATAGAAATACTAAATAAATTTCTCAATGCAAAAAAAAGGTTATTTATGAAAAACCAATTGCCAACATCATCCTCAAAAGGGAAAAACTGAAATCATTCCTCATGAGAAGAGTAACCAGCCAAAGATGACCCCTAACACCACTCTGAATCAACATCGTGCTGGAAGTCCTCATTGGAACCACTAGAAAACAAAAAGAAACCAAAGGAATCCATGTTAGTCCGGGTGGATGAGAGAAACAAATCCATAGAAATCCATGTGTCTAAGAGAGAGTTTATATAAACGGTAATTGTACATTAAGAAAGTCTACCAGCCCAGTCCAGTCCAAGCCATAAATTCAATATTACCCCATATGTCCAATACCAATCTATAAAGTCCTCTTCAGACTCATGAAACACATGCAATGACGCTAAATGCAGGAAGATTATGGGCCAGTGGGTTGGACGTCTTCTGGATGCAGTGGCATTGTAAGCATCTCAGCGCTGTTAGGGGTCTCTCCGTGGGTTCTCCAGCTTCAGAGGTCTGGTTGCATCAAGGTAGGTCCATGTGGCTTCTCCAGCTCAGGGAATTTAGGTAATTCCATGTGTCTTGTCAGCTGCAGTGTCTCCCAGGGAGTGAGCAGAAAGAAAGATGTGTCTCTCCCGCCTCCAAGGAGGAAATACAAGAGTTCTCAAAATTCTCCAGAGAAGGCCAAGCTCACACAGAGGTCTCATTGGCTATGTCCAGATTGACAGGCTAGACTCCACCCCTACACTCTTAATCCTCAAATTGACACCAGATTATGTAACTACCACAGAATCCAAATTGGAAAAGAAGATGGGAAACACTCACTATTTGCAGATGATATGTTTTTATTTTATTTATTTATTTTAAATCATTTTATTGGGGGTTCCATGATATGTTATTATATGTAGAAAACTCCACAGGACACATGATGAGCTACATCAATTGATAAAAGATTGACAAAGGTAATTTGGATTCCTATATGCTAGTGAAGAAATCTCTGATAAAGAAATCAATAAAACAATACCATTTACAGTAGCTATACAAAAGATAAAATGCTTAGGAATAAACATAATCAGAGAAACAAAAGATCTGTACAAAAACAAAACACAAAACACCAGAACACTGTTATAAGTTCCTAAAAGAGACCTACTTAAATTGGGAAACAATCTTCAGCAAGGACACAATGGACCTACCTCTCAAATCTATTGAAAACTGCACTAACTCAATAAGTTAAGACACACACAATCTAATTAAAAAGTGCATAAAGAACAAGAAAGGACATTTCCCCCCAAATGACATCCAAATGGTTAACAGACATGAAAAATGCTCACCATCATTAGCCATCTGGGAGACACTACTCACAGCATCTTTTCTTTGAAGCTTGTAATGGTAATGGTGTGGGTGAGTGATAAGGCAGAAGATACCATATCACTTGTAACTCAATGTAGAATACTTACATTATAATATTATACAGTAATATTCATTATAGTGCTTACTACCTTAATATTTCATACCCAGGCTACTTCTGAGCCTGTATCCAAGAAGATACCATGCCTCTAACTCCCAGGGTCTAGCTAACATTCTCTTGAGGATCTACGCACAGACTGCAGCATCTATTAATTCTATGTCAGCAGATCACATACCTCAGTAGACTGGGATTAGCTATAAACTCCTCTGTGTATCTCTGTCTTCATTCCAACAACGCTGGGCGCTGTTTGATGTGCTTCCCTGGTACCTACCAGTTTGTACTGCACTTGTCATCTTCCTTGTCAGTTTCATCCCTACTCCATTCCCTCTCCCACTCCCACTCCATAGTGTTTCTCCTGCAATAAAATTCCTGTTTCCTTACATTTAGGAAAATCCCAGTGCATATTCCTTGAACAAATAAGTGGCCAAAAATTAAAAAGAAAAAGAAACACAACAACTCCCACTGCCTTCAGTAAGTGCATTTCAATTCATACTAATCCTATCGGGCAGAGTAGAGCTGCTTCCAAGGCTGTAATCTTTACCGAAACAGATTGTCACATTTTTCTTCCATAGAGTCCCTGGTGGGTTTGAAGTGCTGACCTTTCAGTTTGCAGCAGAGCACCTTCCGTCACTGCACCACCGAGACTCCGGTCACTGACCAGGGAGTTAACAAATGGAGTTCATGCTGAACTTTTGTCTAGTAACATGACTGACATGAAAATCACTGCATAAAAAAGGACCAGTTGTTCAGTGAATTTGAAGAGACTGTTTAAGGATTTTGTATTAGGATCGTGCAAATCAAATGGTAAGGTCAGGCTAAGTATATGATTTGAAAAATCCCCTTGAATTCGACTTCATTAGGGTTTCACGAAGCTATATTCTTAGGTCTTTCCCTTTACTGTTACATTAACATATTTTGGTTAAACAAGAGACTTCTAGAGCCCATGTCAAAGGTAGAAGATTTTCATTGACACATAACTCTTAATTAAATTAACACAATTCCCAGACTTTGATTAAAATATGCCTGGAAATTAATGGAGGTCATTCAGGTGAGCCATATGTCATTAAAAAAATTTCCTGTAACCTCATTAAAGAGTAAAAATAAACCAGTGAAATTAGAGTAATCACATATTTTATATAAGGAAATCTGCTAAAAATGTTGTCATCATGAATGTAATGGGTTACTTGTTGGACTTCCTGTCATAAGGTCAGAAGTTGGAAACCACCAGCCAACCCAGAGGAGAATGAGGAGGCCTTCCCCATAAAAATCTCCCATAAAGATTTCTAAGTCTGGAGACCCCATGGCACTTCTACTCTGCCCTGTAGGGCTATTCTAAGGCAGTGTGATTTATCTTGAGGTTACCCACAATTTTATCATTTCATCAAATATAAAAATAATGAGTGACCCCATATATATGTTTTCTAATTAATATTCTCGATCCAATATGTACTTTATACATACCAAACTAAAACCAAACTCACTGCCATCGAGTCAGTGTTGACCCATAGTGATGCCTCTGTGGATTTCTGAGACTATAACTGTTTACAGCAGTAAAAAGCCTAGTCTTTCTCCCTCAGATCTGTTGCTGGTTTTGAACTTCTGACCATGTGGATCACAGCCCAAAGTGTAACCACTACAGCACTATGTAGTTTGAACCTACCACATTTTAAACATTCAATAGCCCCACATGGCTAGTGGCTATTGTATTGGACAACAGAGACTGCGCACTGTGAATGTGGGAAATCATTGTGCAAGCATATGAACTAGGAAGAATTGTCATCCCATCATGGCATTAGTTTGGACAAAGAAAGTGGCTCTGTGTATTTTTAGGCAATGTTGGAGCACTCTCTCTAAAGGCTTTTGTTGGAAGACCACTTTACTGGCCTTAAGAAATCTTCCCTTTGGGTAGGTAAGAACGTCCATCTTCCGTAGAGTCCAGGACAGAGGTAAATAACTCTGAGAAAAGGATACCAAAGTGCAAATGCTGCTAAAACATGGTTCTTTGTACACATTTGCAGAATTTCCAGATTTTGTTCTCTTATGATGAGATATTTTAGAGCTTCTGGTAGTTTTTTTTTCCTTCCAGCTCTTGTTGGAATTTTTTATAGACCCTAAGTTGTTCATAATAAGCCACCCACTTTCAAATAGGTTCTCTCTGGTGCATCTGTTCATAGCTGGTAGCAGTGAACAAATTCGAGTTTAGAAACACTGTGAGAAATGTAAAACACTAGCATTTGGTGGAAGCAGGTGCCACGAGAGCTATGTGAATGTCAGTGGTTGCAATTGATAGGGGATTCTGGGGAAGCATGCATTTGGCCTCTGCTTAAAATTCTGAGAAGGGTGGCATAATATCCATGTGATTTCCCTTCAAGTTTCAGCTTTGGAAATAAATCCCCAAAGCTGTGTGAATCTCTGATGAAGGCCAAGACCATATTGGCTGCTCCCCGCATGCCCCACCTCACCTTCTAAATCTTTTCCCCTCCTTCTCTTCTATATCCATATTAAACAGTATTTACATGTGCAGAATTGTGCAGAATCTTACCTAGCCTCAGATGTCACTTCTAACTGACCTGACTCTTGTGCTGACCTCAGAATAAAGAACTCAGAAAGGAAGTCAGACATGCCTTTGCTTAACTGATCCTATGGGAAAGAGAGACAATCTGAACCACTGATTCACCAAAACTAAATGCCTGCCCAGCTCCTTTGGAGGAGAATTAACCAAGGCTGGGGGAATGCTCCAGCATGGTTGTGGTGTTGATTGTACAATTTCCCCTTGATATGTGTGAACAATTGAACTATTCCGTTTTTTGATATGTAAATTATGTGCCAATGAAATATTGGGGAAAAAAAAGCTAAATAATACTAAAATAATTTCTGGTTCCATTATATATAGTAAGCCATTAAACATCTTAGCATGATATTTGAGGGGGCTTCTAAAAGCTTATGAAATCTTTTCATTATATTTTTATTCCATTTTTGCATAAACTTTTTGAAGCTCCCTCATATAACTGGGATCACCATGTAAAATATAAAGCATAAAGCAAAATTTGAATTTCTGATAAACAACAAATAATTTCTTGAAATAGTAGTTAGCCCAAAATATTGAAGTGGGCATCCTATACTATAAAAATGATTTCCAATTGAATTGTAAATCTAACTGGGCATCTGATGTTTTCATTTATTTCCTGAATCGGGCAATATGAGGACAACTCATTTTTTTAAGCCTCAATTCCAAACATCTGACTCCAACACCCTACACCCTAACTCACTAAACAAGTTGTTGCCTTTAATGCATATTTTATTTGTGCAACCCCTAATTAATTCAGCTAACAAATATTTATTGAAAATATGCTAAAGGTACCAGTAATCCAAATGCAAATAGTTGCTATTATTAAGAGCATAAAAGTGTATCTTAGTCAGAGTCAGAAATTTTGATAACAGAGGAACAAAAGTTTATATAGGGGGCAGCTTCTCTGAACAGGAGCATCACCCTCAGGGCATGGTGCTCCAGAATGAGGTCCACTCATTCTCTTTCCCTCTTAATTTGTAACTAAGAGACACAGGACATGTCTCCTCCCTATGATCACAGCATTATAGAAGTCAGCACTGAAGATCCAGTGCAGGGAGTGTGACTGGTCTGACCTCCGGGCCTGGGGGCAAACCAAGAAGAGAGTGCAAGAGATCAGCAATGGGAGCAAAGTCAGAAGTCTCTGAGGAATCCTGAAAGTAGACTTCTGACTCGGGGGGCAGTGCTTGGCACCTCATTAAAACTGGTTGGGGAATAGTCACAAAAGTCTGCAGTTAGACTCAACTATTTATATGTTTGGTTTTTTCTGCTTTCCTTTTTATTTTTTTCTCTTTTATAAAATATCATCTTATATAGATGTCTATCTATATAAGAATGACAGGAAAAGCAATATCAAGGAGACAGCAATGGGGTCAACAGTTCCCAATGTGGAGGGGTCATGGGAGTGGAGGAGACGGGAGGAGGCGAGTGGTGAGCCAATACATCAGCGACAGGAGGATAGAAAGGGATCTAAAATCGATGTTGAGAAGGGTGTAGGGTCCCTGGTGATGTCTGATCAACTGTAATTTCCCAAGAGGAATGACTGAGAGGCAAACAAAGGGTAAACATGATAGTGGGGCAGGTGGAAAGTAAAAGAAATAGAGGAAACAACAAGGAAGCAAAATTTATATATATAAGTATAAATATAGAGATGTATATATGTAAATATATAAAGATGGGCGTATTTATCTATAATACGGCCTCTACTTAAATCCTACCTCAGTATGAGAACGGTTTGTTCTAATAATGTGGCAATGTCTGTTACTCACCTTCCCAACACAATCGCTGAAGACAAACTGGATGCATAAGCAAATGTAGTGAAGAAAACTAATGGTTCCCAGCTATTAAAAGATATAGCATCTGGGGTCTTAAAGGATTGGAGTTAAACAAGCAGCTGTCTAGCAGGGAATCATCAAAGTCCACATGGAAGCAGCACATGAGGTGACCATGAGGTGTTGATGGGAGTAGGCATCAGAAGTTCAAAAACAAGCAATCAAATTGATGTGAAGGAGCGTGGACAAAGTGGAGACTCAAAGCCCACCTCTATGATAATTGCACAGTCCCTCACAGAAGGGCCACATGGAAGGGATGATACATCCAGGGTGCAGTAGGGTGATGATGAAACACATAACTATTTTCTAGTTCTTTAACATTTCCTCCTTGCACTATTATGGCCTTAGGTTTGCCTCACAAATATTGCTAGATCTGCATACGTACATTGGTAATAGTAAGAGCTTTCAATGTATGAAACCCAAGATAGATAAACCCATCAGAAACAGTAATGGGAGTAATGATTCCCTTAGTGTGTGGGAAGAGGTTAGGGAGAGGAACAGAGAGCTGAGAGCAAAGATGACTCCATAACCCCACTCAAGGGGAATGAGCATCAGAATTCTAGGTGAATGGGTTCATTGGATGGTGTAGGTTATGGCCCAAACATACAAAAAACCCCAATAAGAATAATAAAATAATTTATTAAGTGTTCAGGTGGCTGGTAGGGTGGGGGAGTGAGGGGATAAAGGGGAACTCATATCAAGGAGTTCAAGGAAAAAGAAAATGGGTTGTAAATAGTGATGGCAACAAATGTACAACTACATCTGATCTAATGGAACTATGGATTGTAAAAATATCTGTTAGAGGTCCCAATAAAGTGTTTGAAAACTTTCATAGGAAGAAACTAATTGAACAGAGGATGCTGGGAGTCAGTGCAGGTTCTGTTTAGGTATATCTAAAAGCTGCTATTGAGTAGGGGACATTTTTTCTTTCTCAAAGCCATCCTATTGGGAGTTAATACAGAGATCATATTCCATAATTCAATCACATCAAGTACTATTGTTCAGTTGCTACCACAATCAGTCTCAAAAAATTCCTTTCCTTCCTGAACTCCTTAAAATCAGCTCCCTTTTACCCATCCCTATTGTATCTCCCCCTCCCAAGAAACCCTAATTCTACTTGGTGTCTCTACAGTTTCCTTTTGAGTAAAATCACAAAGAATTGAGGAATTATTCATGAGAGAGTTTTAGTGGGAAGTCTTTAGTGGCAGCTGGTGTATCCCAAGAAAAGGCACACAATAAACTATCCTACAGTGTTTTTAAAATCATCATAGTGACCCTGTTGGAGAGGGTAGAACTGCCTCTGTGGGTTTCTGAGACGGTAACTTTTCTATGGGAGTAGAAAGCCCTGTCTTTCTTCTTCTTAGGAGCCAGTGGTTTTGAACTCCTCACTTTATCTGTAGCACCCAAACAGTCACCATGAGTTGGAATCAACCCAATGGAAGTGAGTTTGCTTTTTTGTGTTTTTTGTTGTTGTTGGTGGTGGTGGTGGTTGGTTGGTTTGTTCGCTTATTTGTTAAATTTTGAACAGCCCAATGGAACTTTATGATAGGATAGATCTAAAGTGTAAGGGTGTGTAGCAAGATATGCGTAGAATACAAGTTAAGAGTCAAATTCGACAAGCTTTTAAGCAATGAAAAGGAATTTAGATTTTTAGATCAATGACCCACTGCCATCAAGTCATTCTGACTCATAGCAACCCTGTGTGCAGGACAGAGTGGGACCGTTTCTTTTTGTTTCTGAGATTGGACACCTTTATGAGAACAGAAAGATGCAGAGTGCCTGCTGGGCAGTCAATAGAAACCTTAAAAGGGTTTCATAGAGGAACTCCGTTAGCCTCTCCACTGATTGACAATTGCTGCTTATTGGATTTAAAAAGTGTCCATAAGCCACTTGAATTTCCTTGTGCATCTTTCCCCCCAAATCTTACTGAGTATGTTATTTCACCACACTATGGTATCTTTCCTCTTTAACTAGCCACCTTGAAGTTTCACACACTGCACTAGACTGAACTCTTCCTTAACGGTAAGAACAGACTATTTTTATCTGAACCTTTCCAGAGCCCAGCAGAAGATTCAGCAATGAGTAGGCACCTTATAGAAGAAAACATAACTTGAACATAAGGTTTTAAATTATTTAATATACTTCATATTTATCTAGGATGTCACATTGAGCTTTATAAATATTTATTAGCCAAATTACTGAATGATATGATGTGAGAAATAGAGTGAAATGGAGTAAAAAAGAAGCATTTGCCCTAGCCTCATGTTGCCCCAGAGTAGCTGAAGTGCCAAGTCCTAATTCACTTATGCTTTAGAATGTTGCTTGGAATTCAATAAATAATGGTTAAGGGGAAGAGTAATTAAGTACTCTGCTTCTTCACTCACTTATAAATAAGATAATAACATAGGCTTGACAAGATTAAAAATTAAATGATTAAATAAACATCATTGTTTGGTGAACTGCCAACTGTCATTAAAGTGCCACAGCAGGATATAATTTTGAAATATTAACTGAAGTTTTCATTCATCTATTATACCTATAATATTTCTTTCCTACTTTTTTTGTTTAGTATGCTCATTCAGGCAGTAGCTATTCTAATCTCAGTTAATGCCCTGGGATGAACATTACACCAAACAGCAGAAAGATAAAATTTTCATTTTTCTAGATCATAGGTTTCAAAGACTTAGACCTTCAGGAAAATGGAAGGGATTCATGACAGATGTGGGGTCATGGAGGGCTGGGTTGCTGAGAGAAATAAACAAGGTTTTCTTCTTTTTCTGGGTTAGCAATTTTCTAATTCCTATCCTTGTGTATCCTTCCTATCCAGGTTTCACTACTGGCCATCTGCTCTGAGCTTAAGAAAACGTCAGAGAAAGGAAAAGGCTTTGTGTGGTCTATTTAGGCAGGTTCTTCCCCACACCCCATAACCGTATTCCTGCCACACTCTACCCCGTCACACCCAAATTCTGGTGTGTGCACATGTGGCTCCAAAGTCACAAAGAGAAAAGCTGGATTGGAAGGGCTCCACGGAGTGGGGTGGAAAATGTCCTTGAAGTGACCCTAATAGACAAAAGTCTAATCAGAGCCTTCTGGGGTATCAGACCTGTCAGCAGCTTCCTGAGCCTATCTGAGTCATGCAAATGATGGGCTCCCAGGTCTCAGACTCAGTCTGGAAAAACTGAAGATGAAAATTCTACATTAAAGAAGATTGAGTTTCTACCGTCCTTTTGCCTTGAGGTCATGTGAAAAGAAGGCAATGAGTTATAGAAGCATGAAACACACATTTCAGATCTAACCGGATTTGTGGACTGAGATTGTAATACTCTGCATTATGTAAGGTAATGTCTTAATAATCAACACAAAATAAAGCTACTACAGTTCGTGAGAGTAAATACTAAACTCTAGTAGTGTTTTTGGATAGCCCTTAATTTTTATCGTTTATTGTAACTGGGAATCCTCCAGTTAAATGCAGTGTCTCTAAATTTGGAAAAGAAGACCAGATTAACCCTAGACTCAAAATAGAAAGATCAGTTGTTCAAACCCACCAGCTGCTCCACAGGAGAAAGAACCCTCGGCTTTCATTCAGGTTCAAGCCCAAAGGGGACCAAGAACCACGGCCCCATCGGTTTCTATCAAACGACAGGCCAGATTTCTTTTATGATTCCAAGTTTTACTTGACACGTTTTTCCTACTCTACCCAGGACCTTGTAATGTGATTCCTATCAGATAAATTGATAGTGGTACTTATCGAAAGTGGTGTTCACATGGTCCATTAATCCATTGGACTAATTGTGTCCAGTGTCTTCAATTTTCATGACTTTTGCCCCCTAAGACTGAAAGAGACCAATAGCTACATCTTAGTTAACTCCTCATACGCTTTTAAGATGCCTGTCTTTAGTCACTAGAGGTAGGATGTCGAATCTTGTCTTTGTGGACTATGTTATGTAAGTTGACATTGGTGTGCCCTGAGACTATGGTACTGAATCCATATGACCAGTGATTAATTCTCTCAAGGTGTTTGGTTATGTCTAAGAAGTTTTCACAACTTTGTCCCCTATATGCTTCACCACATTCATAAATATAGTTGAAGAAAGATAAATACCATGTACAAATGTTGTTCTACACATATATATTTGACAGAGGATAGTTGACAGGGAGAGTGAGAGTACACCCACAATATATATACATGAAAACACATATATGTATATGTATAAGCATATATTCACATATGTATGTGTGTATACTCTCTCTCTATCCCATACCCATTCTACCTGCATGTCTGTTGGTGTACCTGTTTATAACACCTCCCCCCAAGATACAAATCCGCTGGCACTGAGTCGATTGCAGCTCACAGCGAGCCTATAGGACAGGATAAACCATGTGGGTTCTTGAGACTGTCACTCTTTATGGGAGTAGAAAGCCTCATCTTTCTCCCATAGAGCAGCTGGTGGTTTCAAACTGCTAACCTTGTGGTTAGCAGCCCAACAATATGTATCCCACTGTTATTTTAGGATTTATGTATGACAATATTTACCTCTGCTGCCTTTAACTGTTTAGCTTCACCAAGTATTATCCCCTACCTTCATAATTTTTTTGCTAACATCCTTCTTATTGTTTACTGCCTTCTTCCTGCCTTGTTTTGAGCACTGTCTATTTCAGAATTCTTAATATTAATCTCCTAGATGATATTTACAGTTTTTGTATAGTTTAAAATTTTTCAAATATTCTGTCAGTTGGTCCATATGGTGTTTTCCTGAATTTTTCTAAAGTTTTTTTCCCTCTGTGTCTTCTTTTTTTTAAATTTCATCTGCAGCTTTCTTGATCTTTCTCTCAATGTGTGAAACTATGTAAATATCATTTTAGAAAACTCCTTGTCAGGTAGTTCCAATGTCATTTCTTTTTCAAAACTGTCTTCTGGCTCTTTCTCTTGGTCAGCTGTTTCAGCTGCAATGCCTTGTTTCTTCAAGTGAATTGAACGAACCCCAAGGCTGAATTTTCAGCCGAACCACAGACGCCAACACTAGTGAGATGTGCATGCCTCGGAATAATTGACTGCTTGGGATGAAGGGGCCCGCCCTCGCTCAAGAACAGAGCTCAGAGGATGCCACACGGCTGGGTGGTGCCACATGGAGGGCACCGCGACAGAAGCTCGAGTGTGCATGGACCATGGAGGGGATACGCATGAAAGGCTCTGTCAACCTTCACCCAATTCACAATTAGAAATAAAAAAAATAGATTTATGATCTTGGAAATCCAGTTCTGTTCTGTCCTTTAGGGTCACTATGCAGATTTGTTTTTGTTTGTTTGCTTTTGTGGTTTATACATTTGACGATGGCCCACATATAATAGGAAGGCTCTGTTTCCCAAGGAACCAGGGAGGTACAGTGGTTCGGCCTTGGGTTGCCTTCCGCATGGTCAGCAGTTCGAAACCACTAACAGCTCAGCAGGAGAAAGACTGGGATCTCAACCCCATGTACAGTTACGGTATCCGGGTCGACATGAGTCGGGAACGACCCGATGGCAGGGGGGTTTCCGTTTCCCACTCCCGTCAGGGAGGCAACGTGAGGGCTGTCATGAGTGGTGCAATCAATAATTACTTAACGTTCTTAGACATTTTTGAACACTCGGTTTATTCACTGTAAACACACATCAAACCATCTAAAATATTACTCAAACTACTAAGGGCAAACAACTCTAAGCATAGGGGCAGAATAACAACCATGAGCATAAAGGCAGAATAACAACACTTCTCATACATTCATATTAGCACCATCATCCCAATCAGCATTGCCTCATCGGTGTACTCACCCCAGGTAGAGTTGGAGAGAGCAGGAGATGATGTCTCCTTGGTTCCTAAAGGTTAGGGTCTCTACCTGGGTTTAAATGGACATTTTGGCCAGTTCTTTGATGTCCTCACTGTCCCAGTCAATTCTTATCGGGTTTCTCCACGCTTTAGGTGGCTTGGCTAGTTTTTTGGGCTTCGGCCAGGTCTCAGCCCGGTCTTATGGGGTCTTTCCATGCTTTAGGTGACTCGGCGAGCTTTTGGGCATCGGTCAGGTCTCAGCTCAGTCTTATCAGGGGTCTCACATTTTTGTGGTGGCTTCTTTGATGTAAGTATTGGCCTGGGCCCCAATATTACATTTTACTTTTTCTTTAAAGTGGAGTTTCTTGTGCTTGTTTATTTGATGTGGCCCAACGTCTTGCAAGGTAGTTCAATGTCTTGCAAGGAAGTTTTATGGTGCTCTCACCAAGGGCCAGCCCGGAGCGAGAGAGGACGACAAAGGGGCTAAAAGACGCTGTTCTTCCCACACGGTGGGCCGGCCGTGCTCTGAGAGAGCATGATGGGGACGTTTTAGAACATCTAACTTACCCCGTGAGAGTGTGGGGAGCAGTGAAGCACGCTTAAATGTTTGGGGTTTAAGTACTCAGGGTGCAGGAAGCAGACTCTTGAATGGTGCCCTGGTTCTGAGCTCCCCATCTCTGGGGTGGAGAAGCAAGGCTCCTGCTGCTTCAGGTCTGCTGGACTCCAGCTAGCCACCGGCATGGGCTGTTTTGTGAAATCCGATGGCGCGCCCCCTGCAAGGTGGTCGGGGCAGGGTGTTGGGCACGCTCTCAGATGTTCAGTTCCGCTCTCGCTGACAGGCTGAGCCGCAGCTCCCAGTTCTCGCTGTCTCGTTGGCTTTCTTCACTGACCTCTTCCTCCATCAGGTGACTGACATCAACTGCCAAGTGGCCTCCCGGGGTGTCCTCAGCAGGTGGCAGTGGGGACAGGAGGAAGGAAGTCTGTTCGTGACCTGAGGGAGGCCTGGCTGACAGTTTACACTTTGTCCAGTTATTTGTAGGGAGGACTTTGTTTTCTCTCCTGCAAATTGCCAAGTAGCAAATGTTTAATCAAGCTTTTGACAATAGACCTCATCTCAGTCAGACAGGGCTGGTCTGACCACATGGGGGGTGACAAACTGTCCTCAGGTGATTCCAGCAGAGAGTAAAGGGGCCACAGAAATCCTACCAAACAGTAATGTGGAGCTTGGCCTAGAACTCCCCTCCTTCTCAAATCCTGTAGCTTCTGTCCTGGATTCCGCAGGCAGTGGAGGGTGGGGCTCAAAGATGCACTCCCACAGCTCTCCCAGCTGCCAAATCGCAGAACTAGGCTCCTGCTGCGCCTCCTGTAGGCACCTGCTACCTAGATCTTTGCCACCATAGTAAGCCGTTCTTGATGGAGGTTTTAAAATTGTTCATCCCTTTGGTTAACAAAGGAGGCCATTTTTATTAATTTTTTAGTGCACTAAACCTCCACTAGCTTCTCTTTCATTCACTATTCCTTGCTGCTGGCCTACAAGTGTGTCCTTATTGTTTGATTTTAAGGTATAATTTAATGAAATTTTACAAATTTTCACACATCTTTATTGAGACACAATTTTCATAGCATAAAAATATCACTGACTGTGTAATTCTGAAATGTCTAGTGTAAGGGGGCTTCAAAATGTTCGTGGAAAATTCTATTATCTTTTAACTCCGTTTTTTCATGAATTTTTGAAGCCCCTCCTCATATATTCACCAGGTTGTGCAACCAGTACACAGACACACACACACACACAACTAGAACATTTTATCAACCCCAAAGAAACTCAGTACTGCTAGCTATCACCCCCCAATCCCACCATTCTCTCCTGCTCCAGGCAACATCCTATTTCTGTTAAAAACAAACAAGCATCAGAAAACACAACAAAAAACAAGTGCCTCCACTTGTTTGGCGAATTTGGCCCATTCTCCCTCCCCGCCACCGCACCCCCACACTGGGTGTTCTCCACTCCTGAAGCACCTCTGCATGGATTCAAACAGCTAACTTTTTCATTAACAGCTGAGTGCTTAACCATTTGTCCAAGAGAGAGACAATTTTGCTGAGCCCTGTGTTTTTATTTCTCCTGGGTATATATCTATAGGAAATACTGTGTCCTATGGTAACATCTACTTAAGATGTAGAAGTGTGTCATTCTTAATACACAAGGTACAGTAAGTTAACTAGCAGAGAAAAGATACTTTGCTCTCCATCTATGGGACCCATCAATGGTTTGTGTTTCCTGAAAGATTGAAGGAGCCTGGTAGCTCTCAACCTACAGCAGGTAATATATCTGACAGATGTGGCTTTTGGATGGCTCCCCATGTCTTTAGAGATGGAAACAAGGACATGAGACTCGGTGACCGGATTGAGATAATGAATTGAGTTTCCTGGAAAACACTGACTAACAGTGGATGAGTTATGCTATTGTCTGCAAGCATTTTTCTTCCCTGTAAAACGAAGCAGTAATGATACCTCTCACTCAAACATTTTTATTTGTAAATGTATTAAATATATGATATGTTTCCCATTATCTTTGCTATGGGAGAAGCTATGCCATTGCAAAATGGGCTTGAGAAGGTCTCTATAAATGCACTGCAGGCCCAGTGAGTGTGGCTGAAGCAATAGAGTAAAATGGACCCGCCTTTTATTCTTACTTCCTCATTGAGTGTCAACGCGCTTTGTTTCTTTGGTGTGGTGCCCCAAAGGCGATCACTGCGTTTTGTGTGTGCTCTGTACCAACAGCATTGCTATGGGCCAAAATAACACTCGGAACAAAATAGATGATGGTGAATGCTTTCTATTGAACTAAATCAATGGGCCTTGTTACCCTGGAATACAGGACACACTGATTAAGATTGAGCAATGCTGAATGAAGGTTCAATTGGGAGAAGAGGCAGAACATTTCAAATGCACTTATCTGCAAGGCCATGTACCTGTTATGATTAATAGTCACCACCCAACTAACATGAAAGTATAAGACTCTCTCTATAGATACATATTATTTACAAATGCACTCATGCCTAGCACATTTTTGCTCAGTGGCTAGAAAACTTAACTTTGTCCAATCTTGAACTTCTTGCAGTACAATACTGGTCAGTATTTTGGAGTAGAGATTATAATCCTCATTTTAACAATACGGAAGCTGATACTATTTGTGTCCAATACTGCAGTCATGTTTACTAATACGTCCTGTTCCTCCAATGCCAGCTTTGTCTCAGCACTTCCGGAGTGTGCTACAGTGTCTGTACAACATGCCGTGGAGGCAATACCATCATGTATGTGATGATAACTGGATGTGGTTTTCATTGTTGATTTTGAATAAAACCGTTTGTTTTAAAGTGTGGTATTAAAATTTTATTGCTCATGTTTCTGGGATTTTACTACTCTCTTAAAAATTTATGCTCAAGGAAAATGCCTCACTAATCTCAACCCTACACTGTACTCTGGTCCATCATGTTGTAAGTGCTCAATAAATATTTGTGTAATGGAAACATCAAAGAAAGCAAAAAGGAGAGAGCTCTATTCATGTGTTTATTTCATCAGGGAAATTTAAGTGGCTGCTGAAACCTCTACATTATCTTAGCACCCAGTATAGTCTCTAGAGATACATATCGTCTATAGGTCCTATCCAGAAAAGCTTCCCAGCACGAAGGAGGACACATGTGCATACATCGATGGAGCATGGGGGCAGGAGTGGAGACAGTCATGTGATTGTGAGGAGCCTGGGATGAGCATTGCCTGCTCTTAGGAAAATGAGAACTCTAACAATACTGTATCCCCTTCCGTTGGCACGCAGTTGTTGCTAGGCGTGACTGAGTCGGTTCCGACCCACACAGAGGGAAACCCTACGTGATGGCACACCGTCTTCACAGTTGTTCCTATGCTCGAGCCCCTTGCTGAAGCCACTGTGCCAGTCCCTGTGGTTGAGGGCCTGTCACCTTGTCCAGTGAGTAGTGTAGTGAAAATAGCAGTGAAGAAAGAAATCATGTGAACTCGAACTCATTCTCTCATTGGGATCACAATGTATTAAAGCAGTGGGTGAAAAGACATGAACTTTGGAGGCGGAAGGAATTGGGTACAAATCCTGTTCTACTACTTGCTGCCTACCTCATTAAACAAGTTACTGGACCTCTCTGAGGTTTTATTTCCCTGACTACTCCCAGTGAGTAATGGGCACAAAAACAGCAACGTCAGAAGGTAGCATTGACATAGGCATGACAAAGAACTAGTACAAGCACAGTATATGCCAAAGAGAGTTGGATTCAGTTGCCATTGAGTAGACTTCAAGACTTGATGACCAGTAGCCTGTACTGCTTCCCAGTCCTGAATCCTCACCACCATTGGCATGGTCAAGTCCAATGGTGTGAATCCTGTGTATTGAGTTCCATGTAGTTGTTATTGTTGCATACCCTTCAGTTGATTCCAAATCACAGTGAACTAACCCAGGAACTCAGATTCCAACATGATATTCTGTTGTCATCCATCAGATTTTCACTAAATAATAAATTTGGAAGTAGATTTCTAGGCTTCTCTACTTAGCCTTTTCAGGTCTAAGGACCCACTGAAATCTACCCATCATGAGAGCTAGTCTCTGCTGGAGCTGTTGGGTAAGCATTCCACTGGCCACCACAAGGTCAGCGGTTAAAATCCCCCAGCTGCTCTGCAGGAGAAAGATAAAGCTGTCTGTTCCCATAAAGATTTACGGACTCTAAACCCCTGCAGAGAGTAACTGTGAGTTCTCCGAATCAACTCAGTGACAGTGGGATTGGTTTGCTTTTGACAGTCCTGCCCGGAGCTCTTTTGGCACACTGGTAAAGCACGCAACTGCTAACTTAAAGGTTGAGTTTGGATTCCACCAGCCAGACAGGAGAAAGATATGGTAGATTACCTCCGTAGAGACTCACTGCTGTGGAAACCCTAGGGGGCAATTCTATCAGGCACCAGAGCCACAGAGTCAGACGGCCTGGCCAGCATTGAGGTTGGCATGGTTTAAGTTCATTGGCCTCATTAAAATCTCATTTTTATGACTGACTCTGTCCCTGAACTGAGATCTTCACTGATCCTTTCCAGCTTTTACTTTTGGGACCAGGAGCTACTAACCTTTGACAGATCAGAGTCTCTGTGAGCAAACACTGTCATTTCGGCAGCTCAGGGTTCACATCCTCCAGAGAGGTGCGCCCTGTGCGGAGGTGTGCACCCCGACTGCAAAGCACTACCACTTACTCCTCCTGGAACTGGAGCAGGTGCAGGACCCAATCTTCTTGCAAATATTTTAGATTCCTTGGAATAAAGAATTCCTGTGGAATATTAATATAAACTTATTATAGGAACCCACCCAAATCGCCTTTTTATTTCGGGTCTCATCAGAGGTTGCAAAATGAAGTTTTCTAGGAAACATACAGTTGATTGGCTCTGAATCTTTCCAACAGTGATTTGCAAACTTGAGTTTGCAGTATCTTTTTGGATGTGTATGCAGATATTTATATAGCTGACACTCGAAACTGGAGGAAATTAGGCTACGTAGGTAAATATCCTTCAATTTAATACAAGGGGCGACCATTATATCTTAATTGGCAAAGATATTACAGGAGGTGATGGGCAGAATGGAACTCATATCTAATCTTAAATATGTGACCCTGTCAGTAGGGAATTACTGGGCATGTGAAGGAGAGTTTGTGCAAGCCGCCCTTCCCGCAGTCGACACTGTGGAGGTTAGACCCCTCCTCCTCTTTTCGCTGTATGTGTTTGCAGCATGTTGCCTGCCCCATCCATGCTGGCTGTCTCCCTCCCATTGTTCCCTGGCCTGTGGATGTTTGTGCTCAGACATGTCAGCAGTTCTTTCTCCTTGTTTGCCAAGTGTGTTTGTCTTTCTCAGATGAAGCTTGTTTTTCACGCTCTGACAGACTGGCAAGACAAACAAGGTTGCCATTTTTGTTTTGTTTTGTTTTAATGAGCATGGCAATTTTTAGCCCATTGAAAACAATCATGAGTCTTGGAAGGTTCTAATTTGGGATGCCATGTGTATAGGCATCTATTCAGATCTGAGTGGGACTGAAGAGACGATTTGAAGAAAGTGTGTGCAGGATTTATCCATTGTGAATCCTCACAGAATTGAAAGAAGAAACAGTAGAAAGGGAACAAATGATAATATTTGGAAAAATAAGTCAAATGATATGCATGCATCTTAATAAAACATGTAAACAAAAATAGAAAAAGTAGCATTGCATCTCCCACACATGTATACCTCCCGCTGATAGGTGTGCCAAACCGTGAATAACACCATTATTTTGGAATCCACAGAAGCTAAGACAAAGTAAAGGGTCTCTGAGGGTAAGGAATATTGCTTTCCTTCCAGTTGACCTAGTGACCCTAGTGACTTCATGCATTCAGAGAGAACCATAGAGTTATTAATGGCTGATCCATGAAAGTAGAGCTCCGAGGTTTTCTTCTTTGGCATCCCTAGCTGGAATTAAGCCTTCAACCCTTATATTAGCAACTGAGGTTGTTAACAATTGGTACCACCCAGAAACTTTGAATTTAATAAACAGTTATCACAAAGGTGAAGTAGACACAGGGGATGAGAGCATCTCTACGTTACAGGTTAAAGAAAGAAGATTAGAGAATGTTGTCAATTTCATAGAGTGGGAAAATTATGAAATGATACACCCAAGATTAAAATAAAAGTTCTGTGAAAAATTAATCAGATATAACGGCAGAGCTTATCATTTATTTGGGATGTCTAGCAATTGGGCATATATAAAACATGATTATTAAAAAGATAATCTCAAGATTAGGCATAGTCAAAGACTTTCAACAATTCAGGCAATATCCAAAACTATTTAAAAAGAGAATTAGCAACATATATTAAGACTCCTTTGCCCCCAGCTACTGTCAGAATAATATATATATACATACATATTTCATAGTCTCAGTATATATATGCACATATATTCATACATTTCATAATTTACATGCTCAGAATATATTAATCGTATTTCAAATACCAGCAGTCACCCAAAGTGAATATATATATATATATATATTCCTGGAGGTTTATTTTCCCTAAAATCTTCAATGTAATGGAACTTCTCTTTTCAATACTCTCTCTTCTTGATTATATGCTACACCTTGAAGCAGCTGACTTCTGACTCATTCTCTTTGGTCCAGGGACTCCGTAGCCCTTCCATCTTCTTTCAGTGCCTCTTTCATTGGTCAACATTTTGCTCATGAAATCCTTCAATATTGTGACTCGAGGCTCTATTTTTCTCTTCAGTTCTTCTTACTTGAGATATACTGAGAATACTTCCCCTTTATCCAATCTCTAGGTCTTCTCATATTTCATTATACTATTTATCTTCTCCAGCTGCCTTTTAAAATGTTATATTCAGCTTTTTTTGGAAATCATTTTATTGGGGGCTTGTACAACTTTTATCACAATCCATACATCCATCCATTGTGTAAAGCACATTTGTACATTTGTTGCCATCCTCATTCTCAAAACATTTGCTTTCTACTTGAGCCCTTGGTATCAGGTCCTCATTTTTCCCCTCCCTCCCCACCCCCTCCCTTGTGAACCCTTGATAATTTATAAATTATTATTATTTTCTCATGTCTTACACTGTCCGACATCTCCCTTCACCCACTTTTCTGTTGTCCATTCCCCAGGGAGGGGATTATAGGTAGATCATTGTGATCAGCTCCCCCTTTCTACCCCATACTCCCTCCACCCTCCTAGTATGCCACTCCCACCACTGGTCCTGAGGGGTTCATCTGTCCTGGATTCCCTGTGTTTTCAGTTCCTATCTGTACCAGAGTACATCCTCTGGTCTAGCCAGATATGTAAGGTAGAATTGGTATCATGAAAGTGGGGGCGGGGAGCGTTAAAGAACTAGAGGAAGGTTGTATATTTCATTGTTGCTACACTGCACCCTGATTAGCTTGTCTCCTCCCTATCATCTTTCTGTAAGAGGATGGGTCCAGTTGCCTACTAATGGGCTTTGGGCCCCCAGTCCACACTCCACCTCATTCAAAATGATATGGTTTTTTATTCTTTGGTGCCTAATACCTGATCCCATCGACACCTCATGATCACACACTGGTGTGCTTCTTCCATGTGGGCTTTATTGCTTCTTAGCCAGATGGCTGCTTGTCTATTTTCAAGCTTTTAAGACCCCAGACAGTGTTTCTTTTGATATTCAGGCACCAACAGCTTTCTTCACCACATTTGCATATGTACCTGCTTTGT
>NW_022103906.1:100946033-100965368 GCF_000313985.2 Echinops telfairi | reverse complement strand
TTCACCATTGGCTTTAGTAGTTGGAGTGTAAATTTGAATAATAGTTATGTTAATTGGCCTTCTTTGTAGGCATATTGATTATTATCCATTCATAGGAAATATTGTACTTTAAAATAGATCTTAAATGCTCATTTTGACAATGAATGTGACATCATTCATTTCGAATTTGTATTTCCCTAGTATAATAAACCATATTATCATTTTACTTAAAATGGACATTACTGGTCATTTTCAACTTATTAATGACTGGGATATAGATCTTTATATACTCCATTTCATGTTTGGTGGTCAATAGTGCAAATGTTGGCATAAATAGAATAATAGCAATAGACACCCCCCCACACACACACACACATGACGCTTCACTACTAGTGAGTCAATGCAGACTCATAGAGACCCCATGGGGCAGAACAGCACTTCCTCTGTGTGTCTTTGTGGCTGTAACTCACTACAGGATAGGAAGTCTTGTCATTCTCCCTTGAAGCTGGCTGTGGTCTCAAATTGCTAATCATAAGATTAGTAGCCCAACACATAACCATGATGCCACCAGGGCTCCTACAAATAGCAGTAAAGGCATCACTTATTAAGCACATTCTTGCACTAGGCATGATAGATGGAATCACATCAGAACTGATGTTCTATTTGGATACACATACTATACCAACATAGATATCATACCAGGAAAATTAGACTAAATTAATAGTGCTGTTGATTGTACTTTGGAATGCGATCATGGGAAGAAAACCAGAACATAATATGGAGGTGTTAAATGGCAGATCTGTGATAAATATAAATACCAAATGTGTTATTTTGATGTATATGGGCGATAATTGGATTTTCAATTACCCATCTATAAAAAAGAGAATCCATAGTGCATGAAGTTTAGCTATGAAAATAATTATAAGAAAAACTCTGTGCTTTATATATAATTTAAACAAACACATGCATATAACCATATAAATAGAACATTCAGAGTTTCCATTTTCCACCCTCAGACTTCTCAAAAAAGTTATTGCAAAAAGTTTGCAAAGCATGAAACAAAATCTATCTTAACTTCTGCATGATTATGAAGACTGAAGATTAAACCAGAATGAGGCTTTCATTATTGTTACTGCTTCTTTTTCCAACATTAATCTAACAGTTCTGTGTATGTTCCTAGGAATTAAATATTCTCACAAAAAATCTTATGTATGAAAACGTGCACACATAGTTCATCCATTATTCAATGAACATTTTTTGAACATTACTATGTGCTATATATTCTTTTGCAGTTTCAGCATTTTTATCTAACCTTCATAGTAAATATGGATGATTAAAACTACCATTGTACACATTTTAGAATAGATGAAACTAAAATTTTCATCATTTAAGAAACATGGATAAAGTCTTAAAAACAACAACAAAAAAACCCCAACCAAACCTGCTACTGTCTAGTGATTTCAAACGCATGGAACTATAGGACATGGTAGGACCATTCCCACAGAGTTCCAAGACTGCCCCTCTTTATGAGAGCACACAGCCCTGTCTTTCTCCTGGGATAAAATCTTTGGATTTCTAAATAACATATTTGAGGTTACATCCTAATGAACCAAATGCATTGCAGATGCTGGAAACAGAAGAGCCTGTCACTGGTAGGTCAGGACATTTCAGGAGTGCCACATATTATCCCAATATATAGCTACATCCATTACTTTTGAAGTTCCAATCAAAGATTTGACCTTTATGCTTTAGGGAAGTGTCTTCTTGGTTATAACCTGGGGATTACATAGAATTGTGAGTTCACTTACGTAAAATGACCAAGCAAATTAATATAGAAGTGACATTGTGTAGTTAAATTATTTATATCAAATTCTTATGGATCTGATGACATTTTGATTTAACGGCAGTAATTATTAGCAAAGAGAGTTTATAGACAGACTTTGGAATTGAGGCAATTGAAAATGGTAACCAGTTTCATAATGTGCTACAAAATGTAGGATAGCATATATCATATGTTAAAATAATATCAAAAGATATCTTAATTTTATAAAAATATGCTGAATTATGAGAACTACTGTGGAGATAAAATGATGTCAGTAAGAATCAGCATTACTTATACTGAGATGAAAACCAATACATTTCATGGCCTATAGATATTACTTATGCTTGCAGAGTATTACATGATCAAAATAAAATATCAAATACTATATATAATTATAATAGCAAAAGTCCATGTAAGAAGGTAAAATTATTTGAGGTTATCATTTCAGATGTGATTCATGGTACAGAACAATGGACAGGGATTGAAGTGAAAATATGTGTCATTATTAGTTGCCATCAATTCAGCTTTGACTCATGGTGACCTTTGTCTAACAATAAAATATTGCCCAGTCCCACACTTCTCCTTAAGCCCAAGGGAACATTTCATTTCCTTAAATCAGCTACAACAGAGTGACATTTTCCACACCGGAGCCTTCGGATATGGCGCACCTTGGAAGGACAGAGGCCAAAGCCCCGCTTGTCTATCACACGAGGCCTGGGTCACCAGAGGCTGGAGAGAAATGAGGTCACAAGTGCCCCACTAGGAGCACAGCACCAATGCCGGCATTTTGTCCCCTTGGGGTAGATCTAAAGACTGTTGAGCATTTTCTCCAGGGGTAGGTTGCCCCACCTGGTTTACCCTCCTTCCCTGATTGTCAGGTCTTTCTTTCTAAGCAGGGTATCTTAGCCTGAAAGTGCCACGGAAACGTGTCCACTACATGTGGCATGCTAGCATTTGAAATACTGGTGGCATTGCGTCCAGCTTTGCAGCAACAGACCAGTCACCCCAAACTGAGAAGTCAGTCCTTGACTTGGTTCCAACTCCGGCTGATGCTCTGTGTGCGAAATGCAAGTGATCCTTCAGGTTTTCACACCTGTGGTCCTTGCCCTGGAGTTCAGAAGACAGGCCTGAAGAGCTGCTTCTTGGTGGGTTTGATCCACCAAACTTTTGTCTGGTCGCTGAGTTCCTACCTGACTGTGTCACTGAGGGCCTCCAAACTGTGTTCTAAACCCATTGCCATTGCATAGACCCAGACTCATAATGAGCCTATAGAGAGAATTCAGAACCTCCGTGGTGTTTCCAAGGTTGTAAACCTTTACAGAAGTCAAGTGCTACACCTTTCTCCCACAGAGTGGACGGCAGGTCCAAATGTTCACCTCTCACTGAGCAGCAGAGCCCTACAGCCACCAGGGATCCTACGCCTCGGTCGGAGTCCTTCCTCAGGCAGCATGAAGTAACTCTGCAGTGAATTAGCACTGAATTATTGAAAGGCCCCAAATGTAGAAAATACACAAAAATGCCTCGTGAACAATTAAGCAGGAAACAGACATTTTTAGTATGAAAAATTTTGGACTAATTATTTTAGCTATACATTTTTTGCCATATATAAATATACATATATCATTTTTGTTTTTGTAGAGGATATAAAACAATTACAGTTAGTGGCAGAGCATTTGAAATATCTTTGTAATTCTCATTGCCACTGTGAGTTATTGAATCCGCAGAGGGAAAAGAACCAAAGTCCCTCAGTGTTAGACCAACCCTAGGTTAACGAGGTCATAAAGTGTAATAAAAATGTAGTTGGTGATGTCTAAAACAAAATAGATTATCTTTAGAAAAGTCATCATAAGCATTTTACAGAAGAGATATAAATTTAAAGGATAATACTTTTAAAAGAGACATTGAAAACTAATGAGGTAACCATCCAATTTATGAAGTAGCAATTTAAAAATAAGAATACAAAAGGAGAGACATAAAAAAATTAATTCACAACAGTGGGTTCAGATTTTGGTACAAAGTTTTAGAAAAATGCAGTGTTCCATACCCCACCCCAAACCACTGAATTAGACCCCTTAGGAGTTCGAAATGGGTATAAATTTGTGAAAAAACCATGTTATTTAAAGAATCCCCATAAAAAATAAAACAAAAGGAAAGACATAATGAATGACTATAAGAAAAAATAATTTGTAATACTGTCAATAATATTAAAATATAGTGTATTTATAGGAGTAATACGGATAAATCTATGTGGGATTTAAAGGATTGAAATGAAGAATGCATAGCAAAATATAAGAAATAAAAGGAAAACATTGTTAAAAAAGTAGTCAACAAAAACTTCACCGCCATCGAGTCCCTGACCACTCGGAGAGAACTTGAGGGGCAGGTAGGACTACCTCGGTGAGGGGCCCGCATGAGAGTGGAAAGCCCATTCTTTCTCAACAGGTGGTTTCAAACTACTGACCTGGTGATTCATAGCCCAAATTTTAAAGTACATCACCAGAATATTATTAATTACTTATGGAGAACATGTGCAAGTAAAAGTATTTTAAAGAATAAGTACTAAATGATTATAGTTTATAAGTTTCAAAGATCAATGTTTTCTAGAGATTCATACTTATGCTATATAATATATTATGTAAATATGAGGGCACATAAATTCACAATTTCAGAAAATAGGTAATTCTGCACTAGAAGGAGGAGAATAGAATTCAGAAAGGACATGTATAGGTATAAAATGAATCAGTATTTTAAAAACTATTCACCTTTAGAATACATATGCAGATATTCATTTTAAAAGCTCTCTCTTTTTGTCCTATCCACCATCTAGAGCTAAATCTGTACGTAAGGAGATTTTGTAACATACCGTGACTAACTAAACTATCAGTGGTTTAAAAGCACTAGTCATTCCTCTGGAGAAAACATGGTAGTTGATTTCTTAACAGCCAAAGAAAGACATTCTATGGGCCAATTATATTCTGTCCTATAAAGTTACTGTGAGTCTGAATTGACTACACAGCTATACGCGTGTGTGTGTGTGTGTGTGTGTGTGTGTGTGTGTGAGAGAGAGAGAGAGAGAGAGAGAGAGACCTTTCTAAAGAAAAGAAAAGGAAAGGAAGGGAGTGAAATGAGGAAAAGGAAAAGAATGCAATAAAATGGGAAAATGCATCTTTTGAGTTTGATAGCTCTTTATTCAACCCTGCCAAGGGCTTGTGGTTATTAAGTGCTGTCCAATCCTGACGGAGTCATGGCTACCCACGTACATCAGGAGGAACATGCCGAGTCCAGCACCATCTCACCACTGCATTTATGCTGAACCCAGTGTGGCAGCCACTGTGTCAATCTGCTGATGAGAGTCCTCCCCTTTTCAGTCAGCCATTTACTAAGTGTGGGGTCCTTTTCCAAGGGGTGGTCTTTTCTGATAACATGTCCAAAATAAGCAAGACAAAGTATCTGGATAATATCTATGCACACACAGAGAAATCCAGTCAGTAGAATTATTATTCAAATTTAGGCCCCAAACACTAACCCCGGGGATGCAGAAACTGAAGAATTGTACCAAAGTCTTCAGTATGAAAGTGATCCAGCATACACTCAAGATGAATTTATCATTACTGTGGATTGGAATGCAAAAGTTGGAAACAAAGAGGAAGGAAGAGTGTTTGGAAAATATGGTTGGACGTGACAGAAAGGAAGCTGGCCATTGTATGAGCAAAGAGTGGTTCATTGAAAATAACTTCTTGTAACAACTTACGTGGCGACTATACAAGTGAATTCGCCAGATTGAATACTCAGAAACAAACTTTACTACATCGATTGGAAGAGCCAATGAAGGATCCCTGTACTGTCAGCCTAAACAAGGCCAGGGGCGGACTGTGGAAGAAACCATCTATTGCTAATATGTAAATTCAGGTGGAAGTTGAGGAAAATGTAAACAAGTCCATGAAAGCCAAAATATGACCTTGAGTAATATCCCACCTCAACTTAGAGAATACTTCAAGAATAAAATTTCCCCATTGAATACTAGTAAGATAAGCCCTGTTGAATAATATCAAGAACATCATGATTGAATGAAGCAAAGTGCATGAAGAAGACAAGAAAGAAAGAATCACCATGAATATCAGAAGAGAAGTTTAAATTTGCTTTTGGATATAGAGTAGCTTAAGCAAGTGAAAGAAATGACATAAATGAGCTAGACAACTTCAAAGGGGAAGTCAAGAAGACACTGTCGACATTCATAAAGAAATGAGCACATATCTGGAATTAGAAAGCCCAAGAGAAGAGCACATGCAGTGAATCTTCCGCTGAAAGAAGTGAAAACAAATCACTGGATTGCAATATTGAAAGATCCTTTTGGGGAACTACTGAGTGATGAAGGTGCTTCTCGGCTGTCCATTCTCTGTTGGGGTATGCAGCACACCGTGAGATGATGGCTGAAGTCCCCATGCTTAGGATGATGTCCTTCCCCCTTACACCCACAGCTAGCCTCCGTGTCGTGTCTTGAATCCTTCTAACTACTCCACAGCAGGGGTCTGTGTGCACTTTCTAAGTCAGAAATTACTGTTACTTTTCAAGCTTCAATTCTCAGTGTCGTCCATAGTTTTCAAAATTAAAGTCACTCTCTTTAACCTGAAAACAAGATGTGTGACTTTTCCATCTCTTTTCAGTCTCACTTCTCCCCCCACCTACTTAATTCTATTTCCTCCTTATACCTCCCCAGGACCCAACTCAACCACCACCTCCCCAGGGGTGCCTTCCCCGAGTCCCTCAGTTTCCCTGACTTCCATGTGCCACCAAAACACAGGCAGAGCCTAGCAGAGGAATGAAGTTAGGATTCCTCTCTCTCTACGAGTGTGGGAACTCTTCAGTGCGGTTTTTATTTATCACACGGCTTTGATGCCCTGCAAAATGTTGGCTCACAATGGGTGTCGTAATAATTTCTGACAATTAAACAATGTCTCCTTACCAAAGAAGCATCCCTGATGCTGTAGAAATGCCTTTTTCTGCTTCTCTGTTCTGTTTCCTGAGGACTATAATTCTTGGCAGTTGAGAGTGGTAGCAGTGGGGAGAATCCTAGTAAAGTTGGGAGGCCAGAAATACTGATCATGACCCTGTCTCCTTTAGAAACACAATTTAGTTATCCATATGTAAATTTATGAATAGCATAATGGTCAAGGATAATGGATTCTTATTAATATTAAAAAAAGAAACAAAATCTCCTTGTGAGCCTCTCTTGGACACCACCAAAATCTGCCAACTCAACTTTTGAGAGTTACAGACCTATAAGAATTTTTGAATTCTTTCTTATAATCCCAATTGCATGCTATCACATTCTCTGTTTATTATGATGAAGCAAACACCACAGTTGATTAATGAGTGATGCATGGAAGTGAAGCGGAGCGGCCAATTACAGGTGAAAACAATGCGTGTCTTATGGGATTCAAGGAAAAATAGATCAATATGGTTTTATATAGATAAGGGACTCAGGCTAAAGGTAGGGCATGATTAATGAGTTGCACTGTGTTCCACTTGAGAGTAGCTTGTGGCCAAACTCAGAGAAAAGTTAATTAGATGAAACAAGAGGAAGTGGAATGCGTAGCACACAATCAGTGAAAAGACGGAGATAATACAAAATGGGTGAAAGTTCTGAAAGTCAGAATGAAAGTCAGGTAAACGCATGAGCAACAAGTGCAAAATATGTTAGCCCTTGAGAGCCTTTTCCATTTTAAGTGGCCCAGGTTATAATAATATGTTTACCTCCAGGACACCTTCTAAGACAAGTATGGCTTATTCTCAGTTTTTCAAAAGCATTATTTAAATGTTCCACTCATTCATTACATATTTTTTAGTTTCTCTTTTGATCTGAATGTTATGCTGAGTAGTAGAGACTGTATTGAATATGAATGTGAGTAAAATATCATTGAGACTTGACAAAGGGACAGTACATCAGAGAACACAAGAATTAAGCAATCAGCATTTATACGTTATAAGTACTATCATAAGAGATATACAGTACAAATAATGTTAAGAGAATAGAGCGGCAGACTCATGCAAAATCCATCTAATGAGATGGAGCCATAGAGAGAACAAGGCCTGGCGGAAAGCCAGAGCCTAGTCTCAATTCTGTCACTAAGTGATCAGCTAATCATCTTCAGTAAATCTTTATTTCTGTCTCTGTTGAGATTAGAATTAGACTAAATAATTAAAGATGCAGTATGACTCTAATTCTAGGCCTAAGACAAAGGTAGTCACAAATCGTAGTGGCCCTGAGCTGCAAAGAACATAAAAGCACTACTCAGTCCATCCTCACATAGAAATTCAGGACTCAGGAACCCAGGTAGTGAGGCTTTCTCACGCCTTCAAACTTTCTCAATCCACTCAAGGCCTCCCACCATATTCTCAGGCAACACAGACCCCCTCCCAGAAAGGGCCCTCACCTCCATGATTTTCCTTATGTTTCCTCTCTGGGTGCAGTTATCCTTATTGCATTCTGTTTTTCTTCTAGAAAAACTCCTAGGCATATTAGTTTACCCAGTACATGATGATTTTTTCATTGAGAAGTAGGATTCTGTCTTTTTCATTACTGGATAATAACCATATGGCCTGGCATTTAATATATGTGCATTTTAAATCTGAAAATTTATCAAATGACGATGCAATCTGCATAAATCTACACTTATAACTTATATTTACAGCTATCAACCCGTTAGAACTTGAAGAAAATAAGATGGCCCAGGAATCTTGGCCTGGAAGGTTGATGTTTGGAAGTGAAGGTGGGAAGGGAGAGATGGGTGCTTGCAGGTGTTTCCAGGTGCTCTGGAATGTAACCTGCAGTTCTTGTTACTCATAGACTCTCTTGTGCACCCCAGGGTTGATTAGACTTAGGGATGCTGATCCAAGATAACAAAGTTCCCAAGAGATGGATGTCTAAAACCAAAAGGATGGTTTATTAATTTCTAAAGAGATTGTAGCTCCCGTTAGGAAAACCAAAGAAAAGATGTCTGTGGTGCCTCCCTCGAGCCAAGCCACATGGGAAATCTAGTGACCATCAGAAGACTGCTTATGAGAAGCAAGGAGAAGCAGGCAGAGAAAAGGATTATATCTAGGGGAATAAATTGTTTTCAGCATCAGAGTAAGACAATCTAATTCTTCTATTTATCAATTGGGATATGTGAAGTATTTGGCTACATGTCTCGGATGGGCAACTGGCCACCCATCAGATGTATCATGACTATGGAATGCCACCACATTTGAAGCTTAACCCATCTATATTCTGGTGGCATAGTGGGCTGTGGATTGCACTGCTAAGGACAAGACCAACAGTTCGATTCCACCAGTCTCTCTTCAGTAGAACGTAAGGCTATCTCTTCCAGCAAAGTTCAACAGCCTCAGAATCCCTGGGGGCAATCCCACTCTGTCCCATGGGGCCACTATGAGTCTGAATCGAGTCCACAGCAGTGAGTTTGTTGTTGTAAAACTGACTACCGATGTGGCCTTTAGCTGGTTAACTAAGGTCTCTGAGGCCTACAAAATTAATAGTAATAAAACTCAGCTCTAGAATTGTTGGAAGAATTAGAAATAATATAGAAAAAGCTAATAGTTCAGTGCTTGGCACATAATAGGTGTCTATACATGTTATCATGTTGTAACATTTGCCCTCAGACTACCTCATCATATATTTCTTCATACTAAACAGATTTAAGTTAGCTTCAACTGGCCTGGACACCGTTGTGTTACTTGAATGCATCTAATGTAGTAGATTGAGAAGGGATTTGCCTAGCAGTGTACCCTGTCTCTTCCCTTTTCTCCCTGAGCCTGGAAAGAAGTCCGGGAGCATTGTGTGCTCTGCTGTTTGTTCCAGTACATTTTTGAGTAATCAAAATACCTATCAGCAATTCTTCTATGAATTTGTTTCCCTCGTCCTGGCATTCCACTATTTAGCAGCACTCTGGAGGGCTCACAACGACAATGTCCTCCAATGCAGGCACTGCCAATATGGAAGGTGATACCTTGGCTTTCACCTACCATTCTTTCACATTGGTTCTCAACTTGGTCTGGATGATGGTGGAGAAAACGATATCTACATGAGCATCCCTATAAGGCTCAACACTGAGCCTAGAGTCTATTACAAAGTGCTGCTTCTGAGCATTGATTGATACAGGGTAAATATATTTTCTTCCTTTTCGTTACCAGAAAAGGTACACTAGTATTAACCTTAGGCCTCCTAAACCTTTCAAGATCAAGTTATCCAGAGTGGTGATGATTAGTAAGGCCCTTCGCCTCCATGGACCAGGAAACCCACCCGTCTCATGGTCCCATGTTTTCAGGCCAGATGAGAAAAGTAGCCCATAGTTTCCAGGCTGCCACTCTGAGTCTCAATGCCACAGTTAATCTCAGCCCCCACCAATTCAGACCAAGATCCCAAATGTGTTTTTCCAATGGTCTTGGGAATTCTCTCCCTGGTCCTGCTTCCAAGATAGCTCTTATATGGAGGTATGATTTTAGTACGACTATACCCCCAAAGAAAAACAAAGGATGGTGACTGAAGCCACACTCTTCAGTAAAGTCAAGTCTGAAGATACATTTAGTTTGTCTTAATTCTGTAACAGGGAACGCTCTACAACTAGGGATTATAGCCACAGGCATGGAGTACAGAGTTATAATACATCACGCAAGAAATTATAAAAGGAAGTACAGGCACAGAACGACTATGTTCAGGAGCTAGCCAATGGAAACAGAAAGTTCTTATCTCCCTCTATGTTCCTGTGTCCCATTAAGTTGAAGTTCCTTTTGTGGGATGTTAAATAACTTACATATCTGGATTGAGTTATCTGATTCCTTGGCAGATACAGGGAAAACAGGATCTTAAATCCTGAGGTAGAAATGTATCTGAACCTTGCATGAAGGAAATAGGTGGGAGGAGCCTGGTTAATCTGAGGATAGGTGGGAGGAACCTCATTAATCTGAGGATAGGTGGGAGGAACCTCATTAATCTGAGGATAGGTGGGAGGAGCCTCATTAATCTGAGGATAGGTGGGAGGGGCCTCATTAATCTGAGGATAGGTGGGAGGAGCCTCATTAATCTGAGGATAGGTGGGAGGAACCTCATTAATCTGAGATGGTGTGCAACTCACTTTCACTGCCATCAAGTTGATTCCAACTAATAGCGACCCCTATAGGACAGGATGCATATGTCCCTGTGGGTTTCCAAAGATAGCCTCATTTCTCTCCTGTGGAGAAGCTGGTGGTCTTGAACTGCTGACCTTATAGTTAGCAGCCCAACATGTAACCACTATGTTTCCACGGTTCAATATAGACCCTTACTAAATTGAGTGTCCAATATGGGAGATCAAGAAAAAAATAAGTTAAAGCACTTGCTATAGGAGAAGACCCTGTGGGAAACCTTTTACATCCACGATCAGTGTAACAGCCAATCAGTGGCTGCTCAGTCCTAGTCACTGCAAGAGTGTCGTGTAGAACTGGCTCTGTAGTTGGCAATGGTCACATGTCCAGAAGTCAATGAAAAGGCCTTTCTTCAAAGCACCTCTGGGTTGACTCCAATCTCCAAACTCTTAGATTTGGGCTGAGTGCATTAACTCCACTCCATCCAAGGACTCCATGAAACTTAATAGATTATTTCTGAATATTACTATTTCACAGATTAGGTCAGTAACATTTGCATAGTTGATGATTTTCCCAGGGTTATTTAGCAGGCAATTGGCTATGCTGATAGTTGAACACAAAGAGCCTGCATTGAAACACCAGGTTTCCTGCTGAGAATAACTTCAAGACAATTTGGAATGCTTGAATAGATGTGTCCATCATGTCTTTTAAGAATTGATCATACATACTTTTGCTTGAGATACAATTTGGCAAGGGCATGGGTGTCAAAGTCTCCTCTGCCTCCAGGCAACAGGGAAGCCAGGGGTCTCTGGACACAGCAACTTCCATGCCATTTCCTACGACATCACGTTCACAAGAATAGCGTGGATCTTCTCGGACTCCCTGTGGATCCTTGCAGTGGCAGCTAGGCAATGCATCACCTGACACTTGCCCTCTTTGGTTTCCTTTCCTTCATTCTAGTTGCATTCTGAGATTGCACTTAAATATTATCTCATGCTTGTTTCTGGAAGTCCTAGACTAAGACTTTGCCCTTTTGTCTTTACTGGGCCCAGAGACCTATTGTAGCACCGTTGCTGCTGGATAAGGCAGAGGGTGAATATGCTCAGTTGCTAACCAAACGTTGCTGGCTCGGGTCCACTCATGTTTCTTAAAAAAAAAGACAAAAAACGTTCTGGCATCTACTTATGAAAAATCAGCCTTTGGAAAACTTATGTGAGATGGTTGTATTTTGGCATCCTGGAGTTGCCCTACACCACCATTAATTCAAGGGCAACTGGTAGTGCCCAGTGGAGGTATGTTGACTCATGGAGTGAAAAGGTAATTGACCATTGAGTATCTAATTGAAGTAATTGATTAATCTTGGGCTCATATTTATATTTTCATATTTGCCCCCTGAGGTAGTTAGTTTATTGTGCCAACCTGGCCAATAAACACATGTGGGGTTAATTGAAGAGTGGAGGGATAAATGGCTTGGTGAGCCTCGCCTTTCTAGTTCTCAGGTATCTTGCTTTCTAATGGTCAGACCAGGGTGAAACTGCCTTAGCCAGTTCCCTGCTTCAGCTGGCAAGGCTCATTTCCTGCAAGAAATCCCCAAGGAGAAGCTGCATGGACCTACCCCAATGGAGCCCTGGGTGCTGGAACAGCCATGTGGAGACAGACCCCTGCCAGTCCTGAGATGCTTACACGTTCGTGGATTTGGCTTTCCTCCTACAGTCAGCATCATAGTGTGTGTTTTGTGAGATGGAGGAGGACTTTGTGGATTGGTGTCTGACATATGGGTTAATGTTGGACTTGTGGGCTTGGGCAGCACTGGGTTGGGATGTTTTCTTGATGTGCACTTAATTTTATATAACTCTCTCTTATACATGAGTTTCTGTGGATTTGTTTTTCTAAAGTACCCAGACTGTCACACCCCCTGATTTTCAGTAGGGCTTCCCTGCCTCTTATTTGATCAGAGTAAAGAGAAGAATAAATGAAGAAGGGGAGGCATACAAAAGGAAGACGTAGAATACAAAAGAGAAACCCTTGGTTTGCTGGGTTTCACTTGGGGCCCCAAAGCTGAGAGTCTAGCAAGAGAGAAAGCAAAGCTAAACTCACTCCGAGAACAGGGAGCTGCGCCGGTACTCTCCGTGGTGGATTAGTTTTAATCTGTCCAAATGTCAAAAGCATTAGCAGCGCAGGGCCCACCCCTACCCCCCAAACCCTCGTGTGAAAGTTTAATGATTTGTAACACATGGAAGCCTTTTCTGGGAAGTTGTACCTTTGCCAGTGGAAACGCCATGCTTAATAGCAACCTAGAAATAGAGTCACGAGACTGAGAGCAAAGGTGCCGGGTGACACAAACAATTAAGTGCTCAACCACCAGCCCAAAGGTGGGTGTTTGAAGCAACCTGGAGGCCTCTGAGGAGTCCGTGCAGGTGATCTGCTGCCCCGGGGTCAGTCTTGGAAGCGCTCCTCCCACACTCGGAGTAACACCCTCCGTGGCAATTAACAACTGACGGAAAGCAAGGAAGCTGGGGAGCAACGTGCTGCCTTGCTTTCTATTCACAGTTTAGCGTCTGTTCCTATTGACTCCCTTCCCCCCGAGGTGCTCAGTTTCCCTTTGTGCAGTGAAGTCACAGGAATCTATCCGTAGGTAATCCTGCTCCAGAGAAACAGGTGACTCACCCACGTTTTGGCACGGAGAACACATTCATCATTTCTGAGGAACTTAGCCTAGTGAGATTTTAGCTTTTCGATTGTGATAGGGCTATCTAATTAACACACCTGTGTCTGCACTTCTGCTCACAGGCGGTGAGGGCCTCAGGGGATCAACCACAGGGAGGCCTTGCAGCCAGCAGGGCTTGTGGCCCCAAAGCACATGAGAGACAAGAGAAACCCAGCATCAGAGATCAGAGACCACAACCAAGGTGCCTGAAATAGACACAGCACCTCAGCCTGACCCCTGGTGAGCGTTTTCATGTATGTCCAACTTGATGCTATGTTCATGGAGAACATTACTATGGGGTTAGCATTTCTCTACCTCCCCCCACCCAAGAACTAAAATTGAGGCATTTTTTGAGGTCTTAGTGCTACTGCTCTCTATATGAGACTGGGCTGTCATCCCCGGAAGCTTCTGGAGTCTTCCCTGCAATGACATCCAAATCAGTTACATTCTGGAAAATCTCATTATTATTAATTTCCAGCTGAAAGACAGTGTGAGTCATTGATAAGTTGGGTATTGTGGATGACTAGAAAGGAATTAGAAATAACCTCTATCAAGCTGTATTGTTGTTCATTTATATTGCTTCCCAATGTACAACTGGAGTGGTCAACCTGGCCAAAGGAGGAAAGACTGTTGGAATCTGACAGATTCCCTGATTCATTCAGGAAGACATTCCAGGTAGAGGGAGCACCTTGAGGAAATGAACACTGCACAGCCTGCTCCTTGCTGATGCTCAGGGACTCAGGCCCTGATCTTAGAGAATGACACACTTGTTTTACAGTCTTGGTGTTGTGTTGCTTAATGACTTGTATGGGAAACTGCACGAGGCTGTTCCCACTCCCCGCCACTGCCCTCCACTTGATTCTGACTGGCGGTCCTGTAACGGTTTTCTGAGATTGCAAATCTTGACAGAAGCAGATGCCCTCATCTTTCTCCTGTCAAGCAGCTAGCGGATTTGAACTTCCTACCTTGTGGTCAAAGGACATAATTGGGTATCATTGAATTTTTTAGGATAGTACAACAGATTTTTACTGAGCACTTCCTTTGCACCAAGGCCTGTTTGAGGTGATGAGAAAACAGAGGGAACTAAGACTTGAGCCATATTTTCAGGCATTGCAGTACCTAGGGTGACTTCTGCATGTGGTAGTGCCTGAATGGGACAAATAGGAATATTCAATAGTCATTAGTCTTTCATTGAACATAGTTTCCCTGAAAAACTCCTGGTACGAAATGTCTTGGGCTGGGTTCTCTCAAAGCAAAGCCAGAGTAATGTCTACATGTGTCTATAGAGAAGATTTTGTCAAGGAAATGGTTCACAGAGTCACAGAGCCAGGCACGTTCCAAGTCTAGGAGTCAGATATCAGGCAGGATGCTGGGGCTGATGAACTCAAGGTGGGAAAGTCCTGTGAGATAAATATCTTCACGTTTTGAATGCATTCATGGAGGGCTAGCCACGTACATCTCCCTCATCCCCCTTGACAGCAATTTCCCAATAATGTTCCTTCCTCCAAGTTCCTGACCACAAAGCTAAACCATTGGCCGCAACTGATGAATTAATAAAAAATCACACACCTGGCTCTTTCTCCTTTCAAACTAAATGGACTCTCAGGTGTCCGATTTGAAGTTCTGCCCACTGGGCAGGTTGCCTTCCCCACTGTTCCAGGAGGACCTGGAACGCGGCTGTGTACTGCTGCTGCCTGCTTCTGGCTGGCACCCGCGTATCATGCAGAACCACCAGGAAACCAAGAACAAGTTGAATGTTCTCTTCCTCAATCAACTGAGCACCTGGAACTTCCCATGAAGCTAATCAGGATTTCCCATGAAATCAGGTGCAGACTGGGAGAAGGAAGGCAATGCTACATGCGTGGAGACCATGGGCATTTGGGCCATTGCTTCCGGCAGTGTATCTGTGATTGCAGGTCCTGCTCCAGCCTGATCTTACAGGTACCGCTCCTCTTTAGTGACAGGAGGCTGTTGCATAATCCAACATCATCACACCAGGCAGCACGAAGTTTTTGATGGAAGTGACTGTTCAGCCTCACAGTTCCTTGGCAGGCTGGCATTAAGTACTCATCGTCTACTAAGACCCAGTAAGAAACCGAAAGCTGCTTCTCAAAAGGAGAGTGGACATCTGTATAGGATGGCAGGCCTTTTCTCCAGAACCTTAAGGGTCTGCACTGCAACTCACCAGGAAAAAAGGCAAACCAAACTGACTGCCACCGAGTCCATTCTGAGTCAGGATTCACCTGCAGGGCCCTGCCGGAGACTACCGACTGAATCTTGTTCAGCCACTTCTATGGCCCAAGTCTCACATGACTAAAACAAGGTGCGTGTGGTTATCCTAAGGCACAGCAGAGTCCCAGTGGTAACCAGAATAGTCTGACTCATTTGGATTTATGTCACTCATTATTAGGACTGCATTAGCTGGGAGGCCTAGTAAACATTTACTTGATCTATACAAGTAGAGCTGGCACCGTTTAAGTGAACAGAGCCTAATCTGAATCCCCAGGATTGGGAGTCACAATCTCCAAATCATTTCCCAGACTTAAGGCAATTCACAGACCCATAACCCCTTAATGACAGGGAGGCTGTATCATCTCAGAGAAGAGCCACCAAAAATGTATACTCTCTTTTCCCCAGCCTTCTCTAAGGGATTTATGGCCTTTTACGAATGTCATTATTCATTAAAAAAAAGGAAATAATCAAACATTTCAGGGATTGCTAGACACTGGCTCTGAATTTATAACAATTCTCCAAACCAAAACCAAACACACTCACTGCCATAGAATCAATCCTGACTCATGGTGATCTTGTAAGACAGGGTAGAACTTTTTCTCTGAGTTTCAGAGACTATAACTGCTTACTGGATCCTGCATCTGGCTCGTCAAACGACCTCCAGTTCTTTGAACTTGAGCCAGCAATCCACTATGTTACCTGTGAATGCTGGGAGTTACTAGTAACCAGCCATTTTGCCTGTCGGCTTGGATTCATTTTCCTCTGCAGCCAGAGGGCTCCGTCTGACCTGCTGCTTTGGGATACATCAGCCCCTGACACCATGTGAATAAGAGGAGCTTCCAGTCTGAAATCTGACTCACTGACTTGGACCTTGCCCTCCTGAACAGCCACGTGAGTCACTTCCTTAATATAAACCATACACACACACACATATATATATATAAAATATATGCATATCCATAATATATGTGTATATCATATAAGCATATACATACATTTTATATATATATAAACTTCAATATAAAGAAAACAAAACTCTCTACATCTGGACCAATGTATAACATCATGGTAAATGAGGAAAGATTAATGTCCATGATTTAATTTTACTTGGATCCACAATGAACTTTCATGGAAATAACAATAAAAAGTAAATGTGTGTGACAGATTTCACTGGACAATTCCGCTGTATAGGACCTCTTTCAAAGGGTAAAGCACACAATGCCATTTTGTGGACGAGGGTGGCAGGATTGAAGCCACGACCTTTTCAATTGCCTCCCCAGAATGTGAAGGCTGACCAACTGTAAGGAAGACTCGCCCTGATGGCGCGGTGGTTACGGGCTGGGGCCATCAAGATCAGCGGCTGGAAACCATCAGCTGCTCCATGGGAGAAAGATGACGCTTTCCACTCCTTCCAAGAGCCGTGGCCTTGGACACCCCCACGGGCACCCTGTCCTATGAGGTCCCCATAAGTCAGAATCTGCACAAGGTCAGTGAGGGAGCAAAGAAATGATATATTTGAATTCTGGTGTTGGCAGATAAATACATACATAATTTAAGAATATGCACACATGTAAACCTATATAGGCAATGGTATGCTTTGTAGCACACACTCTTCATGAACATGAAATGTAACTGACCTTTTGTGTTTTAATCTTTATACTCATTTGCCCATCAAAATGACTTTCTCCTTGAGGCTCTGTGTCAAAGATGAGAGGCAAGGACACAAAGATGGCAAAAATTGAGTCAAAATCTCCTAAAATCCAATAGATTTATATTTCTGCTAATCCACACTGCCCCAGAGTGATAGTTCTACCTTAGATTCAATAGATACCATTGTAATAATTTATGAAATAAGGTCAAAAGCATCATACAACTTGTTATGAACATTCCTTTTTCACATTAAATTCTTTGAACACTTAAGAGGGAAATAAAGCATGAAAGGCAATTGTTACCCACTTTCCAAACAGGGCTGGGTATAGGGCTCTGCTTGCTTAGTTGCCTCGTCCAAGCCTTCTTTTGAAAAAACAAAGGTGGCTAGTTCCTATTTCATAGGAAGTCTTATGGAGTGACTGGGTTTCCTGGGAGAGTAGAGAAGTTGTGTCTCTCATTCTTAAGATTTATTGGCATCTAAGTCTGTGAACATTACTTGCCTGTCACTTATCTGTGAGAGGGAAGAACAAGTATGTCAAGAGACCCACCCTGGAGTAGCAAGAACTGTGCTTCAATGCTACAGCTACTGCTATGTTAGTGGGATGCTCCCCCTTCACCCAGACGTCTCTCATAAATAAGAAAAGGACTTGGAGATATGCGAAAACTGACGTTCTGAGATGTTAAGTGGCTTTCCTAGTGATAACAAGGAGAAAGCGGAATTTTTAGATCCTTAAACTCCTTGTGTGTCTTACTGTACAGCACACCTTCCACATTCTGGTCAAACACAAACTTAACTTCAGGTGAGGGAGCTGACATTTCCATGGGAATTTCTGTCTTTGCTGAAGAATATTTTGAAAACATCCACTCTTGCTTTCTCCACATTCCCTCCACCAGGCGGGCTGGTCGCTTCTGTGCTGTGCACATTCTGGCTCTGGGCCAGGGGCATGGAAAATCCTCCTAGGCTGCCCTCCAAGCAGCTGCTGCAAAGGCAGGTGACCAACCAAGGGCTGAAACACACCTCTCCCAGCCCAGCTGTCTGGTCACCTTAGTTCAAAGCACAAATACCTGGAGGGAGAGAAATCCACGACACGCATTTTGACAGCCTGTCACCTGAGTCCCTGGGAAAACACAACCCAGGGATTCCTCCCCATTTACATCCAGAGCTGGCTGGGCTGAAGAGAGGCTCTGTGATCAGCTTTGGCTTAGCTGCCTCCCAGGTGAGTCCTGCTCCCGACTTTTTGGGCTGCTGGAATCCCGGAAGGGAGCCATAATGAAAGACACTTTGTGAATTTTCAAACTGAATTCAAGTGTTGCTGTTGCGCACGGTTCCTTTTCTTCTTGTTCTTCTTTTTAAAATGCCATCTGGAGCCGCAACCTGTCCAGTCTGTGAGCCCAGATCCATGTTCTGTTTACTCTTGTCATCTGCATGTTTATCCTTTTCATTGGAGTAGTTTTCCACAGAGAAAGGGTTTGTTAGTGACTCATGTTCCCTTCCCTGCACACCAAAGCCCAGTGAGTCTCTTCACTGCATCCTGCTTCCCATTTGCTTGGAAGATATTCTGAACTCTGCCCCTCTCCTGAGAACCCCAGTGAGCACGTTCCTGCGTGCAGCAGCTTGCCTTTTGTGTCATCACCACTAAGGGTCAGCCAACGGGAAGGGCCAAGAAGACATTTGAAGCAGGCACAACCTAAAACTAGGGCGGCAGCCCCTCACTTTAAAATACATTTTTAAAATCATTTTACTGGGGCTCATACAATTCATCACAATGCATAGATCAATTGTGTAAAGCAAACCTATACATTTGTTGCCCTCATCATTCCCAAA